>NW_027507758.1:332844329-333121829 GCF_037356315.1 Lithobates pipiens
TTTTTTATTAAATTCCTTAATTGATTGCCTGTATATAGCATCTAAATCAATGACTAGTTTTGGGCTACAACATTGTACCTTGGGGACATCTGTGATCTTCTCAATGGGAAATAAGTCAAAACAGGAGATCTCTTCGAGGGTTCTTTCAATTACTTGCTCTTTAATTTCTGTAACCTTATCAACAATAAATTGAAGCCTACAAGGCAAAAAAGATGAATGTCTGAAATGCTTTTTTTTTTAAACATTGATTTTCAGGTATTATAGGAAAAATCTATTTAAAAGACTATCTAATGGCATATACATCAGAAAGTATCTTCTGACTGTTACTGAAACAAGGCATTTCCCCAAACTTACTGTATCTCTTATTATGCAGACCAGTCTAATGTATGAATACTCTAGGTATGAAACACATTTTACACATAATTACTTTTTTAGTAGTAAATAGTTTATTTTAAAGGTTAAGACGTAGATGTGTCAATTGGTGATTATGCATAACCTCTGGCATAGTTACCTTTTAACAGCAGTGCTAGTTTGATGGAGAAGACCTTCTATGTTAACGCTGCTCCAAGATAAAGTAGATAACCCTGGTTGAAACTGGTGTTTTACCCTCTCCAGATGGGAAGTAAACAACACAGCAAAGTTTTCAGGAATCTTCCGTTGAATTCGTTCATAGTCTTCAACAACGTCTTGCAAATTGCTTTTGTACATCTTGAATTTATCTGCCTTTTTGGTGGAAAATAAACAATCACAGAAACTCAAATTTGCAGTTTGCAGAGCTAAGCCAGCCATCAAATCCTGAACATCTGATGAACAGTTAAACTAGTTCAGGGCTTTAACCTCAGGATGTAGATGAGCCTTGTGGAAAATCTTGTTGTGGGAAATTCTATGTTTTAGCTACACTTGAATAATAAAGTCCTGAACAAGTTGGATTTTATATCAGGCATCGATCTAAGTTGGAGTCACATTGATCAAAAACACAGTTTTTATGGCAAAATGTAGATAAAGTTAGCGAATATTTTATGTACACATACAGTAGCGCTCAAAAGTCAGTACAACTTTCACATTTTCGTAAATAGTTTTTTATGTTTTTTCATGTGACAACACTGAAGAAATTACACTTTGCTACAATGTAAAATAGCAAATGTACAGCTTGTATAACAGTGTAAATTTTCTGTCCCCTCAAAATAACTCAACACACAGCCATTAATGTCTAAACCGCTGGCAACAAAAGTGAGTACACCCCTAAGTAAAAATTTCAAAATTGGGCCCAATTAGCCATTTTCCCTCCCCAGTGTCCTGTGATTCGTTAGTGTTACAAGGTCTCAGGTGTGAATGGGGAGCATAAACAGAAAAGTCAGTGCTACTACACATATGTCACATGGCAGAGCTCCCAGGTGCTGGATCCACAGTCACTGGCTGAGTAGAGTAAAGTGGAAAAAGTGAATGGGGATCAGATGTGTTTAATTTAGTTTTATCGATCTCACTCTCTCATACTGGTAACTGGAAGTTCAACATGTCACCTCATGGCATAGAACTCGGAGGATCTGAAAAAAAAGAATTGTTGCTCTACATAAAGATGGCCTAGGATATAAGATTATAAGATTGCCAAGACCCTGAAACTGAGCTGCAGCATGGTGGCCAAGACCATAGAGCAGTTTAAAAGGATTGGTTCAACCCAGGCCTCACCATGGTCGACCAAAGAAGTTGAGTGCATGTGCTCAGCGTCATATCCAGAGGTTCTCTTTGGGAAATAGACACATGAGTGCTACCAGCATTGCTGCAGAGGTTGAAGGGGTGGGGGGTCAGCCTGTCAGTGCTCAGACCATACACCGCACACTGCATCAAATTGGTATGCATGGCTGTCATCCCAGAAGGAAGCCTCTTCTAAAGATGATGCACAAGAAAGCCTGCAACCAGTTTGCTGAAGACAAGCAGACTAAGGATAACTGGAACCATGTCCTGTGGTCTGATGAGACCAAGATAAACCTATTTAGTTCAGATGGTGTCAAGCGTGTGTAGCGGCAAGAAGGCAGGTGACAACCCGTGAAGCTCGGGTGAACTCCATGCCCAAGAGGGTTAAGGCAGTGCTGGAAAATAACGGTGGCCACACAAAATATTGACACTTTGGGCCCAATTTCGACATTTTCACAGGGTTGTACTCACTTTTGTTGCCAGCGGTTTAGACATAAATAGCTGTGTGTTGAGTTATTTTGAGGGGACAGCAAATTTACACAAGCAAAATACAAGCAAAGTGTAATTTCTTCATTGTTGTCACATGAAAAGATATAATAAAATATTTACAAAAATGTGGGGAGTGTTTTTACTTTTGTGAGATACTGTGCATATATGACAATGAAACCCAAAACTGACTGGCACTTGCACACCCACACACCAACAATGATCCCACTGGCAAAACTGTTGGTAACTTGAGAGAAACTAAAAGGCACGATTATATTCTCTAAACATATATTTGTGTAATGATTGTTTTTGTGGTCATCCAAAAACATATGTTCCTTTAATTCCTTTGCATTTGGGACAATGTCAGGCAACTCACAGCTTACATCAAAGTATTTTGAATACTTGGGACATTCTCTTATGCATATTTGAAAAGACTAATATGCACTGACAAAATGGACACAACCTTATTCAATAATCAATAGTAGGCACACCATAGTGATCAAGCAGAATACTTTTTTTATAAGTCCGATCAGTGCAAGACAAAATCTGATTAGTTGCCAATAATGCTGCACTGTTTTGTTGAATAAAATCCAAATACTTGAAAGAGAGAACAATCTATTTATTTTACAATCATCTGTTGTAGAATGACAAGTGTATGTATTGTGCACTCATCTTTCTATTGGAATATTTTTCAAAATTCTGCAATAAAGCTTTACATGCAAAAGTATTAGACACCCTGATCTGTAGAGCCTAAATATTGCTAGTTCCTAGGCTAATGCTGCGTACACATGATTGGAATTTCGGGCAGCAAAAGACCAATGAGAGCTTTTTATCAGAAAATGCAACCGTGTGTATGCTCCATCGGAATTTAGCTGGCCGAATTCCTGCCAGCAAAAATTTGATAGCATGTTCTCAATTTTCCCGATCGTGTGTATGCAATTCCGACGTGCAAAAAACCCACGCATGCTCAGATTCAACTACGAGGTGGAAGATATTGGCTACGAGGTATTGAACTTCCTTTTTCTAGTCCCATCGTACGTGTTGCCGTGTTCTTGGCGGTCAGAATTTGGTGTGACCATATGTAGGCAAGACAGTTTGAGTGGAATTCCGACAGGAAAACCATCAGAGCTTTTTCCCAAGAGAATTCCGATCGTGTGTACGCGGCATTAGGCTAGTGGAGTTTATCCTCTTTCTTTTTGGTAAGAAAAATAAGCTTTACAAAAACTCAAGATATAGATATGAAAAGCATCAGATAAAAAGCTCTAAGGATAGAGAAATCACAAAGAAGAACAATTACTGGCGCAAGAACAGTGTAGGACACAAACCCTTTAAAGGGACACATTAAAGACAGGAGCTAGTTTAGTCCTTGTATAACTCAGCTATAAAAAAAAGTCCATAAGTCCTTGATATAAGTTAATGGCGGCAGCTATCCTCAGAGTAAAGCCAGCTCTGTGAGATGAAATAAAGTGAGGGAAAGCAGGAAGCGCCATCTGCGTAAAAAACACTCACAAAGTGCTGTTCCACTATTCAGCTCCAGGCCAGTAGAGGGAGCTGAAGCTCCGAGCATGTAGCCTGTTGCCTGTTGTTCCTGGCCGTCTCTGCCTCCGGTGATGTCGCTTCCACCGTGCATTCCACTCTTGTTGTCCTGGACCTCCTGGTGGCCACAGGACACCCCACAACAACACTTCTCTGTCTCTATCAGCTTTTGGGCGCAGTGCGGTGTCTGCAGGACAGATTAGAGCGGCTCCCTTACATACCAAATGAGCACATTTTACCTTTTTATCTTGCGAGTGTTTTTTATCTTGTCTATTAAACATTCTTTTAAATACTACACTCAATTGGCGCTTCTTGCTTTCACTCCCAAGGATAGAGAAATAACACTTTGTCCTGTACAGACTGTGAGATGAGCACAACATGGATAAATACAAGAGAACTGCAAATATACAAGATACAAGAGAAATAGAAGGGAATTGCTGTTATGTCCATACCCCCATGTAGAGATAATGATTTATCCATATGTAAGATGCTATTACTCCACCAATGAGTAGAGGAGAGGATAGAAAACTCACCCCTAAATGCAGAAGCGTATTCAAGTAAAAAATAAAATCTGTTGCTCTCTAGAGCTCTATTATCATCATATTCATAATATCAATACTAATACTATAATAACAATACCCTGGATATTTACCTGCTGATACGCATGAAGAGCCGCTTCTGGAACATGGATACCAAGTCTCAACATCCATTTTGTCTCTTCAATCAGATGGATTATTCTGTAATTCAATGTAACAGTATTAACCTATACTAGAAATCTGCTGTTGGCTAACAGAATTGTAGAAACAGTGCAGTGCTAGAAGAGCTTAGATTTTGCAGATGGAAATAACAATGGTATAAAAAATTACCTCATATCAGTGTTGACCCTCAACTGTTGTGTGCCAGGTTCTCGCATAAGTAATGTAAAATGAAGTCCGCTCAGACCTCTGTCTACCTGAGACTTCCACTTCTGATACCACAGATCTTCATATGACACCAAAGCAGAAGCTATTTGATTATATAGCTTTACTGTATGTGAGTATGTGAGACATGTTGCTACAATTTTCACATTTTTGAAAGCCTTTGGGAACAAAAAGGCACAACAACAATTATGTTAGTATGTCATTTGAATACTTAGATAGTGTTTATATATATGTATACACTGATATATATATATACACATACCATACATGCATACAGTATTTCACAAAAGGGAGTACACCCCTCACATTTTTGTAAATATTTTATTCTAAAATATATTTACAAAAATGTGAGGGGTGTACTCACTTTTGTGAGATACTGTGTGTATATATATATATTTTTTTCTTCTTCTTCTTCGAGGGGATAGTTTAGAGAAGTAGGGACTTTCTGTTCAATTGGTTGGGCCCTTGTTGAGATTATTAAGATATTTGTTTGTCTATTGTTAACAACTAAAAAATAGATGAAATGGTGACAGAGGAAATCCTTTTTTTCTTCCTTCTCTTTCTTTTCTTTCTTCCATTGTTATAATTTAGATGAATTATGTGGGATGTATACACATATCTAAATATAATGCGTGTGTCAACAATGGCTGTATGTAGATATTGTTAATGTATTGTTGTGATATTGTATGATTATAATATGTCTCAATTAAAATGTATTAAATAATAATAATTAAAAAAAAGATAGTAAAAATATTTGGTAAACACTTGTGGGAAATGTTCTTGTCAAGGTATCACAACTGCAATGTAACAGGCTATACTTAAAGTGGTTGTAAATCCATTAAAACCACTTTAACCTACAGGTAAGCCTATATGAAGGCTTACCTGTAGGTGCAAGAAATATCTCCCAAACCTAAAAGGTTTAGGAGATATTTGCATAAATAGTGGCACCGCTGTCTATGGCGCATGCGCCGTAGACAACGGAGCACAGGTGCACTAGCTATATAAGGATAGAAGCTCCTCTCACAAATTGCTGGATTGTTGTCAGCCTTCCCATGTTCAATGAGCCCTTGTGCATATACCCTTGGATTTCCTGTTGTGACCCGGCTTGCCTCTGACCTGTCTGATCTCCTCTCCTGGCTTTGACCCCTGGCTTGTTCTACCGACTCTGCTGCTGTCTCCAGTATATGACCAAGGCTTGCATTACAGACTTTGCTATTTATTCCTGGCTTGCCTTCCTATGTATGACTTCGGCTAGTTCCTGTTTTGCTACCTGCTTCTGCTACTGATGTATCCACAGGGTTTGACCCCTGGCCTGGCTTTCACTACTGTCTCCTGTGTGCACTACTGCCAAGTACTACTGAGGTTCTCTAAGACTCCTGCCCAGCTGTGTATCCTGCTGCATCCAGTATACATCAGGTTACCATTGCACCTTCTGTACCATCAGCAGGAGTGTACTGTACATAGCTGCAAAGGGAGCCCTCTCTGCATTTTGGCCTCCGACCAGGTGTGTGACACAGTCAGATCCTAAGAAATGCTAGAAATTTATATTTTGATAAAATAATATCAAAGTGGGAGAAAAGGTAATTCTGTCCCAAGAATTCATAGAATAAGGATTTCAAATGAGTTTCATATCGCCTCTAGAGAGTACTGCACTAAGATATAGAATGTTAGAAACTGAAGGGCAACACAAAGTAAATTGCTGTGAATGTACAATATATATATAAAGCACTGTGTAAGTTCACAGGGCTATATGAGTACCTGTAATAAATACAAATAAATAAATGAAATACATTTTTTTGGGGCTGGCCCAGAATGTCATGAGGAAAATCTTCTGAGATTTGCAGAATGGAATGAAATTGTGTGGTATTTTTGCGAGTATCTTATCAGCATTTAGCTCAGGCAAGAGACATGACGGTCTTATTAATGACTACACTGTCTGACATTTCCCTGACAGAGAGAAAATACAGGTAAATAACAAAATGGGTAATTTCTGAGAGGTAAGGCTGCACTATTAAAGCAATTTGAAATTGTAGATTTAGATTATTGCATATTTTCTTCAGTAAATTTATTTCAATTTTATTCCTACTTTCATTGTATTTTCAATCCTTGAAAGAAGCTTCCGTGACCAGATGATTGCACCAACTGCTGGTGGCATGTTTCTTGATAAGACAGGCTCTTCCTGAAAAATGAAGGATGTACACTGTTATAACACCAAAAACTAGAGTTAGAGACAGAATTAGAGATACAGTTATGTTGTGTGGACTTCTCCATATTGCTTTTGTGGCTGTGGCCAGGAGGGAACGGCGTTTCACACCTGGTGGCAATGCCCCAAGGTATGGCATTACCAGATTCAAGTATGAATGAATGAATGAAATACTTGTATAGCGCACAATGCGAACTGAATCGTCTCTAGGCGCTGGCATATAATTTTATCTACTCCCTAACCCAGGTTAATCTGCAAAAGTCCCTGAAACAAGCACTATTAAGCAGCCTGGTGGAGAATGTCGGAGACATTCTAAATGATTAATTACCTTCATATTCATGGCAGCAAGAATTGCGATCGCTAGGTCATGGAGATCAGCTGTCATAACTTTTGACTTACTTAAGGCAAAACTCACTTGGATTATGATAAATGAACGTCTTTTAGCCACTTTGAAGGATAAGGATAAACTGTTTGATAAAGTCTGGAGCCCCTGGATCAATTATATTGCAGGTGATTCCCGAGCTGGTTTGGCTTAGGCCATTTCCTGGAGAGTAGTGCGGGCACGCATGTAACCTATCTTACTTTTTCCTAATTTTCTTCAGATCTTTCTATTCTCTACACTACATAAAGTCCCTATTAGTTTCAGAGGGGCTTCAGATTTTTCTATTTAAAAGATTACTCTCCCTCACTTAGGAGGTTATGTATACTGCAGCGCATAGTAAGAGAGCCAAGATAGTTGTCTCAAATCCATTTCCTGGTGCAGTTCCTTTTTCACCAGATTATCATAATTGCTAAATGGGATAAAATTAAAATTGTAATGGGTACAACTAATGTTCAAGCTTTTTGTATGTTACTCTTATACACAAAAAATGTTTTTGAACAAAAAAATTAATAATTGTATTGCATATTACTCGTAAAGTTTGTAATTTGAAAGTTACCTTATCTCCTGGTTTCATTATATTGCAGTAATATGTCATTAGTAACCATTTTATTATATTGTTATTGTATTTTGTGTGAGAGAAGATCACTGGCATAGAATCTTTATGTCGCTACCATGCAATGTTAATTGTATTTCTTTCTTGCCTTTGAAAATCTTACTAAACATCATTGATAAACAAACTTTGGTTAAAGCAAAATGATAAAAGCAACAGTTTCAGGCACTATCTGCTCATTGTCTTCCTGTGCAACAGAATTGATAAAAGTTTGTAACAGAATCTCAAATTTCCATTTTAAAGTCTGAGTCCATGTGGTTAGTTGCTATGGTAAATCTATAGGAAAGTGTACAGAGAGCTTGTCTTTAATTGCAGACTACCAAGGACCTCTGTACAATATACGGTACTTAAACCCAATTAGGGAAGAACTGTGCTTGTTTGTGAAATTTCTTTATTCTCTTTGTATAAAATATTTACCTTATACATACCTTAAAGGTTTCATATATGTGTTGAACCTCTTTCAGCTCATCATAGAACCAGTCAAAAACTTCTACATAACACTCATTAATGATGTGTTTTATCCCCTGCCTATGTCTCACAGCAGAAAACCTTTGATGAAAAGAACAGAATTTTAAATTGGCAAAAGCACAAAAAGAACAAGCTACTTTCATAATAGTGGTGGTAATATTTTTTTAACTAAAAATTAAAAGTGGCATACCTGAACTATATTTAAAAGTGAATACAATATGACCTGCCTTTAAAGTGACAGTTTTCATTACCAAAATCTGACAATAGTATAGTAGGATCAGAAGGGTATTTAACACTTAAAGACCACTATCCCTTAAACAAAGTACAGCAAGCATACACCAAAATGGGACTTTTACCCAATGAAAAACACAATTGTATTAAATTCATATAATGAATTCAGTTTTTTCAATAGTGTTTTGTGTTTGTGCGTGTAAAAGTCCTATTTAGGTTTATATTACCTACACAATCTTTTGCATAGTACGTATACATGAAAAAGGCTGTCCCATTTCCCTATAGAAATGGAAGAGTCAGACATATTTCACAGAACTTTTTATTATATTTGCAGTAATTAGACATACTATGAAATTTAAGCCTCTCAAAAATGTTTTTAAGTTTTGGAAAGAGTAAGCAAAGATTTGAACTCCTGTCTGGGTGTTATTGCCATCTGAGGCTCAATAAGAGAGATTTACCCTCACTTTCTGCCCAGTGGAAATTATTTTACCAGACAAGAACTGATGACATTTCTGTAACAAACACAAGGAAAAAGAAATGATAGTGGTGCTAGCCTCCCCCAACTCCAGGGCTTTTTTCAGCGGGAACATGGGGGAATGCAGTTCTGGCACCTTCAGCACTAAATGTGTGTAATGGCAAGGTGTGCCAGGGTGTGCTGCAGCATCTATTGATACTGGCTGTTGGGGGATCTATTGTCCCTGGAAGAGATCTATTTTTGCAAGAGGGGTCTACTGTTGCTGGGGAGGTCTATTGTTTCTGGTGGGGAATCTACTGTTGCCGCAGGTGGGTCTTATGTTGCTGGGGGGGGGTCCGTTGTTTATAGGAGGGATCTACTTTTGAGGGAGGGGTTTATTGTTGCTGGCTGCTGGAGGGTCTATTTATGTTGGCTGTGGGGAGATTTGTTGTTGCTGCCGGGGGTCTATTGTTGCTGGGGAGGTATATTGTTAGAAGCGGTCCATTGTTGCTTGGGGGATTTATTGATGGAGGTGTCTATTGTTGCTGGCTGCAGGGGATATATTTTACTGCTTTTCTTGGTATCATTAACAAACTCTATCCAAATTACTTAGCACCACAACTTGGTTCTGTATTCTCTAAAAGGGACGGTACAGGGAGGTGGGTAGGGGTTGGAACCAAGGGTTGGTACTTATAGGTGGGTAGGGGGCGAAGACAAGGGGTAACTCTAAAAGGGGGAGTTCCTGCACCTATTCTCTGAAAAAAAAAGCCCTGTCTGACAAAATGTGATTTGATTCCTGTTTGTGTTACTGTTGGAAAGTTTCCTTTGGTTCTGACCTGTAAAATGTGGTCAGCAGGACAGTAAATAAGGGGAAATCTCTCTAACAGAGCCTCAAATAGCAGTAAAAATCAGATAGGAGTGTTAACCCATTTGCATTCTATCCCAAAAAAATTGCAAATTCTTGATATGTCAACCCCTATGTATAGATATGAATGGTAGTTCAAAATAAATTAGATTACATTAGTACACAGTACCAGACAACATTTTTTAGTTTTTTTTACATTTCCATAAGTTTAAACATCTTTTAAAAAACAGATCCATAACTTAGTAAATTTGCTTTTTATAGATTTATAGGGAATGTCACATTCAAATTATAAATGGAGTACAGTGAAATCCAGTAATTATGTTTAGTCCTGGTTTTCTCCCATTTATCACTCTTGCAATTAGTTTATTAAGCATTCGTAATAATAAACCCTATTAGGTACAGCACTGTTATGAATGACAGTTTTAGCTATCAGTTGCTCACACAAGGCCTAGTCACTAAGCTAATCTGGGATTCAGTAATGACTCACAGAAATGATTAAATCCTGGGATTTACAAGACTGAATTTTCCTACTTTGGTTTGGAAGTTGTTGGGAAATAAGTGTACTAGTATTTGTATACTCTTACCGTTGAAGAATAGACAAGGCATCTTTGCACAGTATTCGTCTAAGGAACAAAGCTTGTATGTACACAGAGATATACTTTTCAGTTTGCTGGTTCATCATTAAGAATTCAGAATACCCTTCTTCAAAAGGGTTATGATCCCTGTATAAGTCAAGATGAGATATTATGGAAACCTAATAGTTAAATAGTACAGATAGAACTCAAGGTCAACCTCCAATATCACGTAATGAAAACAGGGTTACCTGTTTGGTAATCAGTTCTAGTTTTAAAACAACTTCTTAGATTATTCATAGATGGGGCACATAGACATAATAGGGGGGTATCCAGTCCAATCAGAAAATAAATATAGCACCCACAATTGCAAAACATAATTTTTGTTTATTCACAATGTTAAATACATTTGGAAATTTCCAAATAACTGCAATTATTGAAAGAGCCTTGTTAAATCATTAAACTATTGGCCATCGCCATAAAAATTAGTTGAATATACTAGAATGTTTACAGACTCTAGCAGCACAATTTTATTACTATCATTACCCTTAAATATTTCAGTGCTGGAAGTGTATGGTTATGCTCTGCTCTAATGCCTACATAAGTACAAACCCAGGGCTTGAGTCCTGCAGGAACGGCATCCCTGCACTTTTTTCACAGCAAGAACGCCAATCCCTTTGCAGGACTAGAGTCACAAGACCCCAGCCGATCCTTCATTTACCGGCGATGCCCAGCATCGCTGCATTGTGAAGGATGGCGTCCAGGGGCAGGCTGGGCCAGGGGACAGGGTGGAAATTTCCCCCCAGGCCGCCTACCTTACGCGATGATGCTGTCAGTTACTTCATTTTTCCCAGGCTGTGATGTGTGACTGTGTTATACAGTACTAGCCACTGACTGGCTGGCTGCTGCTGCGTTGCACTCTGGGAGTTGAAGTCTGGCCTTACTGAAGCTCCTGGCGGTGGGAGGAATTCAGCAGCGCAGCAGACTACAACTCCCACCTCCCAGGAGCCTCAGAGGCAGCCGGCATGTCACACGTGACCTGAGCAGTTGTGGGCTGGGACCGAGCGCTGGCAGAGAAGAGAAGAAGTGACTGAGATTTATCACCCCCTCCGAAGAGGCTGTGCAAGGAAAGTAAGTACCTAGCTGTAACACAGACCCAGACCCTGACACAACCCCCTGCTGACCCTCCACATTCCATGGGTACTGATCAGGCTGCACTGATGATGGGCACTGGTGAGGCGGCACTGGTCAGGCTGCACTGAAGATGGGCACTGGTGAGGGGGCACTGATTAGGCTACACTTATGGGCACTGTCTGCATGGGTGAGGTGGCACTGATGAGATGGCACTGATTGGCACTGTCTGTCCTGGTGAGGCGGGACTGATCAGATGGCACAGATGAGCACTGGTGAGGCGGCACTGATCAGGCTGCACCAATGGACACTGTCTGCACTGGGGAGGGGGCAATGATCAGGCTGCACTGATGGACACTGTCTGCACTGGTGAGGTGGCACTGATCAGGCTGCACTGATGGGCACTGTCTGCATGGGTGAGGCGGCACTGACCAGGCTGCACTGATGATGGGCACTGGTGAGGCAGCACTGATCAGGCTGCAGTGATGATGGGCACTAGTGAGGTGGCACTGATTAGGCTACACTTATGGGCACCTGTTCTGCACTGGTGAGGCGGCCATGATCAGATGGCACAGATGAGCACTGGTGAGGTGACACTGATCAGGCTGGACTGATGGACACTGTCTGCACTGGGAAGGGGGCACTGATCAGGCTGCACTGATCAGGCTGCACTGATGAGCACTGTCTGCATGGGTGAGGTGGCACTGATCAGGCTGCACTGATGGGCACTGTCTGCATGGGTGAGGCGTCACTGATCAGGCTGCACTGATGATGGGCACTGATCAGGATGCACTGATGGGCACTGTCTGCACTGGTGAGGCAGCACTGATCGGGCTGCACTGATGGGCACTGTGCATGGGTGTTTTCTGTTTTTCTGTATTTTCTGTGAAATATATAAGCATATGAGCGTATCTTTTTTTGTTTTTTTTTGGTGGGGGAGTGGATCTTGGGTGGGAGTTCCCACACTTTTTTCCCCAGGACTTGACCCCTGTACAAACCACATACAATTCCAGCATGCTTGTTTATGACACTATTATGCCATTCTAGAAAGATTATACAGCAGTCAGATAAAGCCCAAACAAGCTTCTGATGTCCATGGTCAGTTAACTACCCTTTTTCTTGAAAAAAAAAAATGGCCATCAGCCATGGGTTTTCTCATTTTGAAAACGCACTATACATGGTGGGTGCTGTGAAACGATTTATATGCCTTTTCTGTAATATTATATTCACAAGGTACTGATCATGTTGCTGTTGATGTAAATTATATTTATAGAGAGTGAATGCTACTGCAGCTCAGCCCATGTACTCATGGTGTGAAGCCACATTTACAAGCACCATTCATCTGTATTATGTACACCCTAGAATCATATGATGTCATGTGGTCACATGGCCATGAGTCACAGCCAGGCTCCAGCTCTTGGGGTCCACATAAGACCTACCTACACAAACCCAAATGGCATATCAATTGTCATCAACTTTTCTGAAGAAGTATGTACAAGAGCCCCGACTTAAAACTTCCACTGGGTTTAGGTTTGTTAAGCTACACTACTAAAATCATAAATGTTATTTACTGTATATTGTTCACAACGGACAAAAAATTTAAATACAGCATTAAAGTCACAAAGTTACATGAAGCTGAACCTCCAGGATAAAGTAAATATAAACCAGTTTTATGTCTTACATATACATATTTACATAATTTCCATGCATAGTAGCTTTTATGTGGTAATCCACATACATAGAAGCTTGTCTGGGTTATTTACCTTTTCTCTGTGTCCAGCAATATATCAGCATCTATATACTGAGCAAGCAGTTCAATCATCTGCTCCAGCTTTTCCATTAAAACTAAGGACAGTGTGCAGTCATCATCATCCATATCTTCTCGGTTATATAGGTTAGCTGCAAATGGATCACCATTTTAGCAGATTTTGTTACATGCATAAGATATACCACAATTAAAGTTAACATACTTTCAAGTGGTCACAATAACTCCTGTTTATCAGCAATTTTTTTTCTTCTTCAAGACTTTGAGTTTTTTGGTTCCATCAATCCACCATGTAATATATCAGCTTTTGCCGGACATATCATACACTCATTCTTAACGCCTACAATTATTTCTTTAAAATGTCTCAGTTTACTTTTTATAGGTGTATGAGCTTTGCCTTACCTGTCTTATGTTGTAGAAATACCTGAAATGATTGTAATATAACACTACTACTAATAATATGACGTGCGATGCCAGGTGTCACTCATATGTGTATTTTTGCACTATTTTTACAGATTGTATACATACATAGCATTACATGCATGGGGCATCCCATTAAAATAAATGTGAAAAACACAGCAAAGTAGCTTATGCACACTTTTTAGTTTTGTGTGCCTTTTAATCATGCATTTTGTTGCATTTGCTTCATCAGAAAAAAGAAGGAGTACCGCTTACCAACCCAGTGCATGAATATGAGAATAAGTGTGGCCTCAGCCAGTGCCACTCCAGCCACGCGTGCTAACATGTTTTGCCTGCACACAGGGGCTTGGTCACAGAGAAGCCCTGAATGGTGCATAGGCGAATGCTCCCTTCATTGCAACCAATGTGGGGATTTTTATCTCAGCTTAGAGCAGCACTGCAAATTATACCTTTTTGCATTTGCTGCATGCGTTTTCATGCAAAACTGCAAATTTTTTTGCTACCTACACTTCACGCTTTTAACAATGAATGGTACCACAAAGTTTGCTTTTAAGGTGTTTCAGAAATGCACACAAAAGCACTCTCTTTTGCAAACAATCACAAAATGTTATAGCGTGAATGCAGCCTAAAGTTGCAAACAGGAGATGCTGAAGATATATATACTATTTCAGTCAGCTCCACTTTGCCACTTTTATTCTATTTATCAAATCATAGGAGCACTCCTAGCAATTATTAAAGATAGATAGCTGTGAGAGAGATCTTTCTCAGCAAAACATTCATTTAAAGTATCTGATACATACATTTCTTGTTTCTTACACATTACTGACATAATAAAATATATAATTTATCTAATCTACATTCCGCATTATTATAATTACCTACATAAAACTTCTATCACTCTACACAACCCCTCCCACACTAAGCTGTAAAGCTACACAAGTGACTTTTAAATGAGAGATTACAAGAAACAAATAGGCCAGATTTTGCTTTCATAATCAAATTATCAGTTGCTAAAATTGTAAACATCTATGGCACAATCCTCGTAGTCATGTATCCAGCATCATCCAAACCCAATTGCCCAATAATTAAACTGTACTTGACATGTGATCATGTAGCTTAAACCATATGAGCTAGGGTATGACAAACATTACAGGCACTTTTTTTTAAAGAAAAATATACAAAATATATCAATTGGATAGTGCACCAAAACACAACTATTGAATGTTAGTTTTATCAGGCCAGTGCAAGTTACCCTTAAAGTGTGTGAGCTATATATATATACCACTTAAAAAACACAAGGTCTCTGGGGACTTACCTAGCATGTGTTTCTCCTCATTTGAGAGCATCATTTCAGTGTCTTCTTCCTCTTCTGAGGATTCATCAATTTTCAAGTCAGATGGTGCTTTGTAAGGAGAATTATCGTGTCTCACAGAGGGAACTGTTAGCATGGAGGGGTCATCAATACACATCTGGAATAACATCAATCAATGCCAGGAAGTTATTAAGATGCAGACATGGTTAGATGTCTTATGTTCTTTGTATATGAAAAACATACTCATAAAGCCATAGGGAATTCTCAATCTTTAACAAATGTATTTCTAAGCCTACAGAATGATAAATGTCGATGGACAATCTAATGCTATATATTTAATGTCTACTTTATACCTGTCCATAGATGTTATTTATCCCTCACATTTTATCTCTGTGACACCGGGACAAGAATGAGTGGAACAGTAGTCTTCAGGACAGAATGACACAGAAAGCATAAAAAATCTCTCAGCTCTTCTAACCTTTCTCACTCTACTAAGAAAATAGTTTTGTTGCTTTTTCTGTTCCGATTTGTGAGCTATCCCACCACCAGACAGAAAGAGGGGTCAAAAAGTAGGAGTAAATCTATCAAACAGGAACTCAGAGCAATAGAAACCTAATGGAGGTTCTGACCCTTCTCATGCTGTCCAAAAATATTTTGGCCAAAGTCGGGTTTGAAGAGGAGCCATGCCAAAAAAAAGACAGGCAAAGGGCAAATGGCTACTTACTAGCTGATCTTTTTGCCATTACTGACCCACCATGCCTTACTCAGCAGTCAGCACTATACTTCTGTGTAGAGGTGTCTAACTTTATAGAGAAAGTGCTGGAGTAAGGAGAATAGTGGGAATCTCACTTCAAATCTTCTGAGACTATAAGTCAAGACAATAGTGCCTTATGCCACGTACACACGTAGCAGACTATCTTAGTCTGGCGGACTTTCCCCTGGAATTTCCGAGTGAGCTACCTGCCCACACACGGTACTTTTGCGGCGGACTAATACGGCGTACTAAGTCCGCCGGACTATCCGCCGTACTTTTGAAATGAACGGACTCGCCCACACATGCGGAGGAAAGTCCGCTCATTTTGGGCGCGTCTCCAGGTAGCCGGGACCAGCGAAGGAGGCGTCGCTGGCCCCGTCACCTGGTATGGACTTAAAGGGGAATCCCTATACCAAAAAATCGGCGTGGGGGTCCCCCCTAGGTCCATATCAGACCCTTATCCAAGCAGGGTACCCGGCCGGCCAGGAAAGGGAGTGGGGACGAGCAAGCGCCCCCCCTCCTGAGCCGTACCAGGCTGCGTGCCCTCAATGTTGGGGGCGGCCCCTCCACCCCAAAGCACCTTGTCCCCATGTTGATGAGGTCAAGGGCCTCTTCCCGACAACCCTGATCGTTGGTTGTCGGGGTCTGCGGACGGGGGGCTTTTTGGAATCCGTGAGCCCCCTTTAATAAGGGGGCCCCCGGATCCCGACCCACATCCTATGTGAATGAGTATGGGGTACAGTAAAAAAGTAAAAAAAAAAAAAACACAACACACAAGGGTTAAAATAGTTCATTGTACAGCTCCGGGGGTCTTCTTCCGTCTTCGGGGGTCTTCTCGCCGGACTCCTCCGCTATCTTCTGCTCTTTTGCTAGCTCTTTCACTAGCGGAGGAGCCCAGCTTTCTTCTTCGCCGCCGCCGCCCTCTTCTTCCGACTTCGGGGGTCTTGTCCCCCTCTTTGGTTCTTCTTGCCGGGCCACCATGCCTTCTTCTAGCTCTTTTGCAAGCGGTGGCCCGGTCTTCTGTCGCCGCTGTCACCGTCTTCTGTTCTTCTCTTCTGGAGATGTTGCCTCGTCGCTGTCTCCGGTCACTATGACAGGACAAGCGGCGTGCGGCGACTTATATAAAGACATCACCGGATGATGTCCCTGCCCATTATGATGTCACAGCCCCAGCATCCTCTCAGGCCTTCACCTGCCACTCTACGTCCCATAGGGCATTTTCTCAGATAGACCTGGCCTATGTAGGGGCGCCTGTCCTGCCTGGGGTCTGAGACATTACAATTCTCCCTAGGGGGATTTCAGATCATGCCCCCTTGCTTCTGACCCTGGAATTGGCGACTAACCCATCAGAAAGACTCTGGATGCTCTCCAGGTTCTGGGTTTCAGATGCAGAGGTTGACCCCCTGTTTCGCAGTGAGTTGGATGCATACTGGAGAGTAAACCCGGGCTCAGCTGTGGTGACCACCGTATGGGAAGCCTTCAAGGCCTACTCTAGGGGGCAGTATCAGTTAATCATAGCTGGGGTCAGGAAGAGGTGTAGAGAAGATCTTGATAGGGTGGAGAAAGAGGCGACTGAATAGGAGGCCCTGTATGTTAGTACCCGTGACCCCCAACACTATGCTCGCTTGCAGTCTTTGACCCAGGAGGTCCTTCTTCTCCGTACGAAATTGACTCAGAAGAAAATTCTTCATCAATCTCAGCGTATTTTTGAGCAGTGGGGAAAAGACTGGGCTGGCCTGGCTGTCCAGGGAGCAGTCGGGAGTGACGACTATTGCACAGATTCAGGGCCCCGATGGTGCTCTCCTTTCTGTGCCCAAAGACTTTAACCCCCGCTTTGCAGAATATTACCAGCAACTGTATAGCTCTCGGATGTCCTATGACCTGAATGACCTCACTGACTATCTTGAAAGTATTGATATACCTGTTTTCACCCCCGCCTCTGCAAAAAAGTTAGACGTCCCCATTAAGCTGGAGGAGATACAGGCTGCCCTCAAAATGATGCAGGCAGGGAAAATCCCAGGCCCCGATGGGTTTTCGGTCTAATTTTATAAGACATATGTGGAAGAGCTGGCTCCCAAGTTTCAGGAGCTACTGTCCCTGGCAGCGGACTCAGGGCTAATCCCAGACTCTATGAGTGATGCAGTGATAGTGGTCAAACCCTACTGAGTGTTCCTCCTATCGTCCAATTTTTCTCCTTAATGTGGATGCAAAAAATAGGATTGTTATAACAGCTTACCTGTAAAATCCTTTTCTTTGAAGTACATCACGGGACACAGAGCCATAGTAGTTACTATGTGGGTTATAGGCCACCTTCAGGTGATGGACAATGGCACGCCCTACATTAAAAAGTGCACAACCTACATAACCCTTCCCACTGGTGGGAGTACCTCAGTTTTGTAGCAAAGCAATACACATGTATACCAAGAAGGGAGGGACCTCTGTGTCCCATGCTGTACTTTAAAGAAAATGATTTTACAGGTAAGCTGTTATAAAAATCCTATTTCCTTATCATACATCACGGGACAAAGAGCCATAGTAGTTACTATGTGGGATGTCCCATAGCAATGACAACTGAAGGAAGGGAGACCCAACAAAGTAGAGCACCAAGAGACTAGAGGACTCATACTGCAACCTGCAGTACACTGTGCCCAAAGGCGATGTCCTCATGCCTTTTACATCTACTTGATAGAGCCTGGTAAATGTATGAACTGAAGACCAAGTTGCGGCCTTGCAGATTTAAGCTATGGAGGCTTGGCGATGCACTGCCAAAGAAGCACTAACAGCCCTGGTGGAGTGCACTTTAATATGAAAAGGAGGAATTTTCCTCTTTAAACCATAAGCTTGAACAATCACTTGACGAATCCATTTAGAAATAGTAAATCATTTCGATGCTGCCTGTCTTCTTTTAGGACCATCTGGCAACACAAACAAAACATTTGTTTACGGAGCTGAGAGGTCACTTTCAATAGAACTTGACCGCTCTCACCTCATCAAGAAAATGTAGTGACCTTTCTTCCACAGAAACGAAGTTCTGGAAAAAAATGAAGGCAGAACAATATCCTGGTTTTAATGAAAACCCGATACTACCTTCGGGAAAGAATTCAGGATGAGGCCGCAATACAGCTTCATCCTTATGAACAACCGATACGGCTCCTTACAAGAAAGAGCAGCCAACTCTTCTTGCAGAAGATATGGCAAACAAGAAAATTACTTTTCCCCCATCAAGAGGACCAAGGGAATATCTTGTACTGGCTCCAAAAAAAGGCTGATTCTATAAGCCGACAGGACTAAAATTAAGTCCCAAGGGTTCAGGGGTGACCAAACAGGAGGATTAATCCGCGTTATCCCCTGAATGAAGTTATGAACCAGAGAGCGCGAAGAAAGTGGTTGATGAAAAGAAAGACCGATAAGGTCGACATCTGGCCATCGATAGCACTCAAGTCCAGCTTCATTTCTAATCCTATCTGTAGGAATTCAAGGATCCTACCATACTGGGGCCACAGGAGTCACCTACTTCCATTCTTGCTTGATCCTGTGAAGAAGGCGCAGAAGCAGAAGAACAGGAGGGAATGCCTAGATCAGTAAAAAACTGATCCCACTGTTTCGTATGCCATCAGATCCCTTGTCCTTGACACACAGTTCCACATCCGGAACTCCCCATCTTCTGGTATATCAACAGAAACGTGTCGGGGTGAAGGGACCATTCTCCTGGGAACAATTGTTGGCGACTCAAGTAGTCCGCCTGCCAATTCACTATTCCTGGAATGAAAATTGTTAATAGGCAAGGGATGTTTTTTTCTGCCCGCTCGCTATTTCCAAATAATTTTTCAAAAAACTGGATACTGTAGTGACCTCTTATTTGGGTGGAAATACCTCCAAGAGTGACTAGATGTATTTTCTATCTCTGGAGGTGGACTGACACTACTGAACTTCCTCCTGTACTATTGGGCGGCAGTGCTGGTTATGATGAGATGGTGGTTCTCCCAACCCAGGCCAAACACTGGTGGTGACATTGGAGGTGGCCCTACTAGGCTCATATGCAGCACTTTCTAACCTGGTATTCAGAGGGTGTAGGGCCCATCCCTTCGTAATGGGGCCCATGAGGTCCATGATACGAGTGTGGCAGTGCTCCAGGGTAAAAAGTATCAAACCATCTTGTATCACTCCTCACACCCCTTTATGAGGAAATCCCCACCTCCCTTATCTATATACCTAATCTGACCTGGGCCAGAAGTGGAATCCTTACTCTGAAACACGTGATGGTGCAGGGGAAAGTCATAACATTTCAGGAACTTAGTATGGCCTCCTGGGTTCTCTCCAGTTTAGATATTGGCAGCTTCGTCATGCACTCAACTTGCAGTTCCCAACCCTAGTGGCACTTGAATTGGATTCAATTGAGCACTTTCTGACCTCGGGAGCCATGGGAAAACCCCTGTCGTCCCTATATACCTAACAGTAGCCCACGATGCTAATACCTCTATCTTCTTGGGTAAATGGAAGGCATATATTTCTGAGCTGGAGGCGGAAGCCAGGAAGGACTGTCTCTCTTCATTCATCCCCTCCATGATTGCGGCCAGAGAACACTTTATTCAGCTGAAATTCCTAAACAGGTCATACTACGCCCCATTGAGGTTTGCAAAAATATACCCCTCCCTTAGCTCACTTTGCACGAGATGGGCCCTGGAACAGGGAATGTTCTTTCACTTTGCTTGGTCTTGCCCCAGGCTTTGCACCTACTGGCAGGAGGTGGCAGATAACCTAACAGACGTCTGTGGAGTGACGATCCCTATGGACCCCTTGGTCCTCCTCCTGAGCTATTTGGAGGACATAGAAGGGGATAGATGTACCAAACTTTGCACCACCTTTGCCCTATTCTATGCTAGAAGAGAAATTTTACTGAGGTGGAGGGACAAGGAGCTTCCCACAAAGGCCTCCTGGCAGGCTGCAATTAACAAAGTGCTACCGCTGTATAAAATTACATACGAGAGCAGAAACTGCCTGGCTAAATTTGATAATATCTGGTTATGCTGGGTTGATGCTCATGGCTGAGACCGGTCCGAGATGGGACTATTCGATCAGAAGGGTATCTTTGGTGGATGGGCTGGCGCTCCCCCCCCCTCTCCCCCCCTGCTTCCCAATCCCCTTTCACCCCCCTTTCTCTCCCTCCCATTCCCTCCCCTTCTCCGACCCCTCCCCTCCCTACGCCACACTTACCTACTGTAATTCCCAGAGGCTGTGTGGGCTAGGGCAATTCTAGGTCGATCAATCTACTAGAATCTAATCACTTCCCTTATGCTGTATGCTTATCTACCCAGACTCCTAATGTGGTTTTTCTCCTCCTCTGTTTTATTTTGTGCCTTGCATTGTCAGGCAACTACTCAAGTAACTGTTATTTTAACTTACTGTCCATGCTTTGAATGTGTTGTATGTGTTTAATAAAACTTTTCTGTTAAAAAAATAAAAGTCTAAAAAGTCCACAAGTAAAAATGCTAACTGCTTACATTCAAAAGTTCTGTGTAAATGAAATATGAATCCAGCAAAACATTGCAAAAATGCATACATTTTAAGTCTGTTTTTTCATTCAAGTACAGCTACAACATGTGGTCATAGTTTCACAAATCATCACTAGCTGTATAACATGCATAGTTAGTTATCTGAATGCATATTGACTCATCAGGATGTCAATAAAACTGTAGGGTTCCAACCAGTGAATGTATCGAGATCTGGTAAACATTTTTACCCTACAGGCCCTAACTTAGGTCTGAAAATAAGAAACATATACTCAAATAATATTAGACATATTTGAACAGGCAAACAGTAGGTTTTGATTTAAATAGTTTCTACAGATTAAGGTGATATACTTGAACAAATGACACCTGAAATTGACATGGTGTATTTGTTTTGCCTAAGTTAACAAAAATGAAGATTTGTCATATGGAAAAGTAAGTACAGTCCTTTATTATTTTACCACTTCAGATCTTTAAAATGAGAAGTGGTTTTCCACATTAGGTGCCAATGATTAGAACCTCCTTAGGAAGTATGCAGGTGAAACCTGTCTTATTTAGGCCTTGTTTATAGGGGGGTGGCGGCTGGAAGCTGCATTTTTATCGCTCCTCCCCAACCGCTCTCCTTTATGCTGTAAAGGCACTGGGCAGTGGAATGGGGAGTACATAAGCCAGTGCCTCACAAGATACAAACATTTTCCCTGCTTTTGCATTCAGCAGGCAGTACCACCCACTGAACAAGACCCATTCAGCTAAATGGGGGAGCCTCACAACTGTGTGCAATGCAAGCAATTGCATTGCACTACTGTGTTTTTTTAAGGGGCAGTGAGGAGGTGCTGCCTAACAGTCTTTCAAATGCTCTCTGAAGAAAGCAATGCAAGTGTAAACTAGCTCATAAACCTTGGATATCTAGAATCTGGTGTTTTATTTGCTATTGATATGTGGCTGACATGCCAGGATTAGAGAGCAACACCAGCGTACACTAGCCCATAAACCTTGGATATCTAGAGTCTAATTTTTTCTTTGCTATTGATGTGTGGTGACATTATGCCAGGATCAACAGAGCACTCTAAGGCCCTCAGAAAGAAAGGTGTGGATGCCTATAGGCCACTGAAAGTTTTTTTAAAATGAATCATTCCACAGTAAGGAAAATTATCCAGTGTGGCATACAGCTGACCATTTGTGCTAAAAGAAGTCTCCAAGAAGCCCACAGTTTAATTGCAGAGTGTTCAGATAATTATTACAACAGTTGGAGTCAAAGTGCATGCATCTACAAGATAACGGTATTGCACTAATTTAAACTGCATGAGAGGCGTGTTAAGAAAAAAATCATCTTTGCTGTTCAAAAAATATTATAACAAAGCTATAGTTTGCTATTGAACATATAGCAAAGACCAGACCTTCTGGAACAATGTGGTAAGACTGATCAATCACAGATAGAGCTGTCTGGTCACAGGAACAGTAGACATGTTTGTGGCAAACTAAAGACAGCATTTCAGGAATAAAACCCCTATAACCGAGAAGCATGATGGGGCAAATGTTATGGTTTGGGGTCGCTTTGCTGCTTCAGGGCTTGAGTAGCTTGCAGTGATGGACTCAACTATACAGTTTGCATCAAATCAATGTGTGCTTGATAAGAATGTGAGGTCATCTGTCCAAAAGTTAAACTGGATATAGCCTTTCAGCATGGCAATGATCTGAAGCACATTTGCAAATCCACCAATAAATGTTAGGGACTGCCCTAGACAAAGCCCTAATTAAATTTTCATTTAAATATTGAAGAGGAATTTTGAAATAGGTAGCTCATGCAAAGAAACCCGCAAACATCATGCAACTGAAGAAATTGTGCATGGAGAATTTGGGCTGGTAAGGGACTGGTAAGCAGTTAAACAAAATGTCTACAATAAGTTATTTCTCCGAAAAAGGGCAATAATTAAAATTTTCCACTGTAAAAGATTAAACCTATTGATATTTGTGTTGAGTGAGTGGTTGAGTGAGTGTTTTTTCAAGTATATTATCTGTAAGCAGTGTTTGAATTGAGATCTAAAGTTTGCCTGTTCAAATATGTTAAAAACATAGAAAATGTCAATGGGTTGCACTTTGCAAGAAAATTTTCCTCCATTCTTAGTAAATGTAGTGAAGTTTCACGTTGCAAAATATACCCAAATCATGTGGAACATTAAAAAAAAAAAAGTCAGTAGAGTTTCAAGTGATTCACTAAGCTCTGGGGATAATTCCCTTGCAAAGTGAGCAGACTATTTGCCTTTAGTAAATAAACCCCAGAGAGTCAGTAAGGATGACCTCTATGTTTCTCCCACACCCGGTTTAATTTGCTCCCACTGCTGTCTCTGTGTACTGTGGGGAGAGGAGAGACCAGTGCTGCTGCACACAAACAGCGCTGGATAGAGATATGACTCAGGTAATATATAACGAGATGGGGGGAGTGGGGTGATAGAACTACTGGGACATTTTGGGGTAGATTTACTAAAACTGGTGCACTCAGAATCTGGTACAGCTGTTCATGGTAGCCAATCAGCATCTAACTTTAACTTGTCCAATTCTACTTTGGCAATAAAACCTAGAAGCTGACTGGTTTCTATGCAGAGTTGCATCAGATTTTTCACTCTCCAGTTTTAGTAAATAACCACCTTTTTACTTTAATGCATGGAATAAATTAAAGGATAAGTTCACATTTTGTAACAAGTTCAGTGACCCTTTGTAACAGGCGGTGTGGAATATTTTCCACCCAATCCTTGTCAAAATCTGAAAAGAATGTGGCTGTGCGGGGCTTCGCCCACCTGGTCGCGTCATCAATTCACAGTGTTCTGCGCAAGAAAAAAACAAAGGTCCGACAGACATTCTTTGCGGCTGTTGGCTTGTAGTTCTCAGTCAACTACCATGGCACCGTTGAACGCTTCCTGTTAAAGTGTAACTGCTTGGCTATATGATGTATGGCCAGACAGCTTACACAGACTCTGCAAAAGCAATGCTTTCCAGGCTCCCAATAAAACAAATAATAAATGCACATTTTTTTACCTGCATTTATTTTATTTTTTTAAAAAGGAGAACTTATCCTTTAAGAAGGTAAAAAATAGTATTGTCTTTAGGACCACTGTTAATAATAATTAATCAAGATAAAATGTGCTTCCTAAAACCCTTCTGAATAGGAAGCTCTGGTACAGGTAATGTTAGTAATAGATACATTCAAACACTCAGAACTGGGTAACCAAAGCGGAAACAGACAATGCAGCTTATCTTATTCAAACAACAGAAAAAAAATACCATTCTTTTCATGGTAAACATATAAAGACAAATTTCACTACTGCATTTTGTTCTTACTGAAAAGGTGATATAGGCTTTTACCTGAGCCTCATCCTCCTCAACAAGAGTGTGCAATTTCCCAGAAGAATTAGCATTTTGCCTTAGTACTTGTGACTGGTGAGGGACCGCTTCAGTCTGGAAATCTACAAAAGAGAAAACAAATCAAAGTATTTGGCTTTGTGTAAGTAAATTCACCACTCCTCTATTATTAGGTATCCTTATGTGTTGAGCGAAGGTACAGGTTATAAGTCACTTGCATGGCTCAGTGCTAAGGCAGGAAACTTCCACAGTTGAATTTCAAAACATTTTAGTATATCATTTTATATATGTAGAAAAGCATTATTGTTTTAAGTCATAACCAGTCAGGTTGTATCTTTCATTCAGAAGAAGGATTTGGTTGACGTGGGCAACTCCTCCACTTTTCTGCAGATATCCGGTGGAAAAGTCCGGCAAACTCAAGTCCGCCAAACAATCCCCCCGCGTGTAGCCTCCGGCATACTTTTTTGACCCGAAAGTACGGCGGACTTAGAATGCCGTGTTGCACTCCAATCTTCCTGCCGGACTCGCATTTCGGCGGACAATCAGGCCGTGTGTATGCCAGTCCGCCGTACTTTTGAAATGAGCGGACTTTTCCCGCCCGGAGAAAAGTCCGCTCATTTCGAGCGAGTCTCCAGGTAGGCGGGGCCCGCGAAGGAGACGTCGCTGGCCCCGCCGCCTGGTATGGACTTAAAGGGGAACCCCAACGCCGAAAAAATCGGAGTGGGGGTTCCCCCCAAGTCCACAACAGACCCTTGTCCGAGCACGCTACCCGGCCGGCCAGGAAAGGGGAGGCGAGCGAGCGCCCCCTCCCCCTGAGCCGTACCAGGCCGCGTGCCCTCAACATGGGGGGTGCCTTGGGGAAGGGGGGGGCCGCACGACCCCCCCCACCCCAAAGCACCTTGTCCCCATGTTGATGAGGACAAGGGCCTCTTCCCGACAACCCTGGCCGTTGGTTGTCGGGGTCTGCGGGCGGGGGGCTTATCGTAATCCGTGAGCCCCCTTTAATAAGGGGGCCCCCGGATACCGCCCCCTACCCTATGTGAATGAGTATGGGGTACAATGTACCCCTACCCATTCACCTGTAAAATAAAAGTACAAAAAAAACACAACACACGAGAGAAAATACTTTATTGCACAGCTCCGGGGGTCTTCCGTCTTCGAGGGTCTTCTCGCCGGACTCCTCCACTATCTTCTTGTAGCTCTTTTGCTAGCGGAGGAGCCCAGCTTTCTTCCTCGCCACCGGCCTCTTCTTCCGACTTCGGGGGACTTGTCCCCCTCTTCGGTTCTTCTGCCGGGCCACCGCGCCTTCTTATAGCTCTTTTACAGGCGGTGGCCCGGTCTTCTGTCGCCGCCGCCGCCTTCCGTTCTTCTTCTTCTTCTTCTCCAGGAGATGTTGACTCGACGATCTCTCCGGCCGCAATGCCAGGGACGCGCTGCGCTGCCACTTATATAGGGACAAGGGGCGGTGTCACATGGGTTTATGTCACATGGGTTGGTGTCACATGGTGACCCCGCCCCCTTACGATGTCACAGTCCCGGAGGATGCTGGGACTGTCGCCATGTGACATCAACCCATGTGACATAAACCCATATGACACCGCCCCTTGTCCCTATATAAGTGGCAGCGCAGCGCGTCCCTGGCATTGTGGCCGGAGAGATCGTCGAGTCAACATCTCCTGGAGAAGAAGAAGAAGAAGAAGAAGAAGAAGAATGGAAGGCGGTGGCGGCGACAGAAGACCGGGCCACCGCCTGTAAAAGAGCTATAAGAAGGCGCGGTGGCCCGGCAGAAGAACCGAAGAGGGGGACAAGACCCTCGAAGTCGGAAGAAGAGGCCGGCGGCGAGGAAGAAAGCCGGACTCCTCCACTAGCAAATGAGCTACAAGAAGATAGTGGAGGAGTACGGCGAGAAGACCCCGAAGACGGAAGACCCCCGGAGCTGTGCAATAAAGTATTTTATCTCGTGTGTTGTGTTTTTTTTGTACTTTTATTTTACAGGTGAATGGGTAGGGGTACATTGTACCCCATACTCATTCACATAGGGTGGGGGCCGGTATCCGGTGCCCCCTTATTAAAGGGGGCTCCCGGATTCCGATAAGCCCCCCGCCCGCAGACCCCAACAACCAACAGCCAGGGTTGTCGGGAAGAGGCCCTTGTCCTCATCAACATGGGGACAAGGTGCTTTGGGGTGGGGGGGCCGCGCGGCCACCCCTTCCCCAAGGCACCCCCCATGTTGAGGGCACGTGGCCTGGTACGGCTCGGGGGGGGGGGGGCGCTCGCTCGCCCCCCCTTTCCTAGCCGGCCGGGTAGCGTGCTCGGACAAGGGTCTGTTGTGGACTTGAGGGGGTTCCCCTTTAAGTATATACCAGGCGGCGGGGCCAGCGACGTCTCCTTTGCGGTGTGGATCTCCAACCGCTGTGTGGATATCCCCTCGTACCTCCTCTTCTTCTATCAATCCCATTATACAGATTTTAGCTTCTACTTCCAATGATAACCCAAACACTTTATTAATTTTCCCTATTATTCCTACCCAATATCTATATAATCTTGGGTATCGCCAAATCATATGTATTAAATCTCCTCTTCGGTCCCCACACCTTTGGCATTCTGCGTCCTGTCTACTCCCAAATCTAAACAATTTAAGAGGAGTGTAATATACCCTATGGATTAAATACATTTGAGATATACTATGTGATGGAGATAAGTAAACTTTCGCCCCCAATGCCAGAACCTTTTCCCACTGTTCTACCGATATTGGGCCCACCTCTCTTTCCCATTTTGCCTTTTTTTTCTCCTCTATTACCCCTTCTTGTTCTGTTCCCTTTAGATACCTATAGATCTCAGAAATACCTCCTTTCGATATATTATAGCTTATAATTCTCCTGAGTGCAGGCATCTTACTCCATTCCAACTTCCTGTCTCTAAATTGTGCCTCTAACGCATGTTTAATTTGTATATAATTAAGGAGGTAATAAGCCGGTAGCCCATATTCATCCCTTAGTTCCTGAAATGTTTTCAGTCTCCCGTCCTTATATAGTTGCACTAAGAAGTGTACGCCCCTCCGATCCCATTCTACTAATCTCCCCATTTTCTTAATTTCCTCTAAGTTTTTATTTTCCCATATTGGTGAGAATTCTGTATATCCTCTATACCCCAATATTACTTTTACCTCCTCCCAACACTTTACCATCAGTTGGACTGTGGGGCAGCTGGTCCTAAATGAGTCGGCTTCCACGGCTTCCGCGACCGTATTATGTGGAGAATCCCTCCCCAGGGGACCACCCCCCCTTCCTGTCACTGCTACCAGGTTACCTCCCCACATATACTGTAATTGGGCAGCCAGAAAGTAGTATCTCATATTAGGTAGTGCCATCCCACCCATTTCCCTTGGTCTCTGTAGTACTTGTAAGCTAATTCTTGCCACACTGTTCTTCCATATCACCTCTCTAAACAAACTTTCCATTTTTTTAAACCAATATTTTGGAATCCAAACCGGTGAGTTTTGTATAACATATAATATTTGAGGCATCCACACCATCTTAATTAAATTGCACCTACCGGCTACTGACAAGGGGAGGTTCTTCCATATTCTAATTTTACGCTTTAATTTTGACATAAGTGGAACTAAATTCCCTGCTATATACTGCCTTGGGTCTGCCGTCATATTCACTCCCAAGTACTTCATTTGTTTAACTATTTCTATTTGGGATACCTGTACTGGCAGTGGGGCATCGAGGGGATCCACTGGTAGGAGAGCAGATTTTTCCCAGTTAATTTCAAGTCCAGAGAAATACCCGAATTCTTTTATCAGGGTCATTGCCGCCACCAATGAGGGCCCCGTGTCCCCTAATAACAACAATACATCGTCTGCATACAAAGCAACCTTTTCCTCTTCATTCCCTCTTTTAAACCCCCGGATATCCTGCGCCTCTCTCAAGGCTATAGCCAGAGGCTCCATCGAGAGGGCGAAAAGCAGGGGCGACAAAGGGCACCCCTGTCTTGTCCCCCTCTCCAAATGGAACCCCTCTGAACATTCCCCATTTATTCTCACTTTCGCCCTTGGACCTGTATACAGTACTCTTATCCATTGCATAAATCTCGGACCAAATTGAAATTCCGCCAACACCCTCCTCAAATAATGCCACTCCACACTATCGAAGGCTTTTTTTGCATCTAAGGACATAACTGCTCTATTCCCTTTGTTTTCTGAAGGAATCTGAATGTTTAAATAGGTGCGTCTCACATTCATATTTGTGGACCGCCCTGGGATAAACCCAGTTTGGTCCTGATGTATTAGTTTTGATATTATATTTTTTACCCTTGTTGCAAGTACTTTTGCCAAGATTTTAACATCTGAACACAGTAACGATATAGGTCTATATGATGCGGTCTCCAATTGGTTTTTCCCTTCTTTTGCTAGGACCACCACTGTGGCCTCCATCATTGATTGCGGCAACTGTCCCGCTTCAAAAGCGCCATTGAGCACCTGTAGGAGAGCCGGTAAAAGTATCTCCCCAAATTTTTTATAAATCTCTATCGGCAGTCCATCCGGACCTGGTGCTTTCTGATTTGTCATTTCTGCTGTTACTTTTTGCAGCTCCTCCAGGGTCAATGGTGCTTCAGAGCCCTCCCTATCTTCCTCCGACAGCCTGGGTAATGTTATTTTCCCAAAAAATTCCTGCATCTCCCCCTCTACTTCAGAGTTTGAAACTTTATATAGTTCCTCATAATATTTTCTAAACTCTTCCACTATTTCAGGTGTTGACTTCCTCATACCTCCCTCCCTGTCCAATATCGCCGGTATTATTGGGGACGAACTATTTGATTTAGCAATCAATGACAATACCCTCCCCACTTGTTCCCCTTCGCCAAAGAAGGACTGCCTCTGGAACTGCCTTTTCTTCTCTTCTTTCTCCCATATAAGTCTTTTATATTCTACCTGATTTTTCTCCCATTCCTTGGAACTTTCTTCTGAGGGGGCCCTTATATACCTCTCTTCTGACCTCCTTACCCTTTCTTTTGCTTCTATTTCCTTTGCTAACCCATTCTTCTTAATCTGCGATATCTTTTTTATTAGTTCCCCCCTTAAGAAGGCTTTCAAGGTATCCCACATTATTCCCAGGGACGTAGATCCCGCATTTATGCTCAAAAATTCTTTTAGATTTTCTTTTACCCCCTCCATGTTATCCATTAGTTCTAACCAAAATGGGTTTATCTTCCATTCCCTTCTGCTACATCCTCTCCCTATTGTCATTAAAAACATTACCGGTGAATGGTCCGAAATTCCCCTTGGCTCGTACTCCACTTTCTCCACCATCCCCAGCGCCTCTTCATTACACAGCACCATATCGATCCTGGACAAGGTGGAGTACGTCTTAGAGTGACAAGAATACTGTTTTTTTAAGGGGTTCCACCTTCTCCATATATCCACAAAACCTGTTTCTTCACAGAATTGAAATAACAACCCATTAGGTCCCTCCCTACTACCGACCTTCTGTGGGAACCTATCTATTTTTTGATCCATTATCATATTAAAGTCCCCTGCTATTATGACTGGGATTCCAGGCTTATCCTTTATAAACTTCAGCAGTTCATGTAATATTTCTGCATTAAATGGTGGTGGGATATACACAGTTGCAATCACACATACTCTATCTTCTATACCACAAAAAAGGAACACATATCTCCCTTTAACATCTATGATGCTCTGCCTGCAGGTTAGGCCCGACCCAGGCTCTATTAAGACACTCACTCCCCTTGAGTAGGAGGTGTATGTAGAATGATATTGTATCCTATATTTTCTGTGTCTTAGCACACTGATTGTATCTCGGTCCAGGTGGGTCTCCTGCAAACAGAGCATCCCATAATTACCCATATTCCCCATGGAAAATAACGCACGTCTCTTCAGCTGTTCCTTCACCCCCCGTATATTCCAAGAACAGATTTTAACCTTTTTAGTGAAGTTCCCTACCTTACTGCTTACTCCCATATTTAAAGCCTAAATCACAATATCATACTTTTATTCTCCATTCTACGTGCTTTCTCTGTGTTTTCACACGTGATCTCCCCCTTACTTTTTTCTTTTTTCCCTGTGCTCCAAAATTTTAGTCCCACACATATTTTGTATCTCAAATTTACCATATTTCTTATGCACATTTTACACACATTTTATATAAATTGAACAATATTATTTCCTTGTGCCTCCCTTAATTTCATTTTCTTGTGCCCTTTTTCCCTGACCACCGTATTCAATGCAATTTCACACATCAACTTTATACTTAAATATTTTTTTTTGTGCAATTAATAATCCTTTACCATGCCTACCTATATCCTTTCCTATCCTTTCAACCTCCTTTCTCTCGCTATCATTCATCCATTCATACTCCCCATCCCTTTTTTCTTTCCCCTCCCCAACCCTCCCATGCCCCACTTGGGGCCCTTCTAAGGGGCTTCCAACATGACCGTTTTTACCTCCCAGGGTGATATATCCTCCCCACCTACTCGCCCTACCCACCCACTCCCATTACTCTTTCTATAACAAAAAATAGTCCACATTACTGCCGAGAAAAAAAAAAAAAAAAAAGGGAAGGGGGGAAGAAGAGAGGGAGGGAGACAAACAGAGCAATATGGGAGCATTCCCTCTTAGTCCAGAAAAAAAAAAGAAAAAAAAAAAAGGAAAAAAAATGTCAATTTTCTTTCTGTTTTCATATTACAGCATTCCCCTCTGTTGCAGCAGACATTTATTTTCCTCCAACCACGACTTAACTTCTTCTGGACTATTAAAAAATGTGTTTTCCCAAAATGCTGATACCCTCAACTTTGCCGGATAAAGCAATGCATAGTTCACTTTAAGACTCTGCAATTTCTTTTTGCACTCTATAAACTTGGCTCTCTGTCCTTGCAGCTCTGGGGAAAAATCTGAATACAATGAAATCTTTATCCCATTATATTCAAGGTTACGCAGTTCTCTTGCTCTTTGAAGGATAACAACTTTATCTCTATAGGACAGCAATTGGATGATTATGGGTCTAGGATGACTTCTTCCTTCCACCATCCTAAACGGAATTCTATACGCCCTTTCAATTGCAAAAAATCTTGATAGCTTCTCACTCCCTACTTTATCCTTTATCCATATTTCCATAAATTCAGCAAGATTATTGCCTTCACTTTTCTCCGGAACACCTAAAACTCTGATATTTTTCCTGCGTATAATATTTTCCATATTGTCCATTTTAGCCATACACAAATTTAACTGGCCCTTCATCATTTGCATCTCCTGTTTCAGCGGGAGTACATCATCCTCCACCTGGCTGACTCTCTCCTCCATATCTGATATACGGGCCGCAGTTTTCTGTACTTCATTTTTAAGATTCATCCCATCTTCTCTTATCTGCTTTAATTGATCTGATACATCATCCAATGATAATTTACAGTGGTGTGAAAAAGTGTTTCCCCCCTTCCTCATTTCCTGTTCCTTTGCATGTTTGTCACACTTAAGTGTTTCGGAACATCAAACCAATTTAAACAATAGTCAAGGACAACACAAGTAAACACAAAATGCAATTTGTAAATGAAGGTGTTTATTATTAAAGGTGAAAAAAAATCCAAACCATCATGGCCCTGTGTGAAAAAGTGATTGCCCCCCTTGTTAAAACATACTATAACTGTGGTTGTCCACACCTGAGTTCAATTTCTCTAGCCACACCCAGGCCTGATTATTGCCACACCTGTTCACAATCAAGGCATCACTTAAATAGGAGCTGCTTGACACAGTAAGGTCCACCAGAAGATCCTTAAAAGCTACACATCATGCCGAGACCCAAAGAAATTCAGGAACAATTGAGAAAGAAAGTAATTGAGATCTATCAGTCTGGAAAGGGTTATAAAGCCATTTCCAAAGCTTTGGGAATCCAGCGAACCACAGTGAGAGCCATTATCCACAAATGGCGAAGACATGGAACAGTGGTGAACCTTCCCAGGAGTGGCCAGCCGCCCAAAAATACCCCAAGAGCGCAGCGACGACTCATCCAAGAGGTCACAAAAGACCCCACAACAACGTCCAAGGAACTGCAGGCCTCACTTGCCTCAGTTAAGGTCAGCGTTCATGCCTCCACCATCAGGAAAAGACTGGGCAAAAATGGCCTGCATGGCAGAGTTCCAAGGAGAAAACCACTGTTGAGCAAAAAGAACATCAAAGCTCGTCTCAATTTCTCCACAACACATCTTGATGATCCCCAAGACTTTTGGGACAACATTCTGTGGACCGATGAGACAAAAGTGGAACTCTTTGGAAGGTGTGTGTCCAAGTATATCTGGTGTAGAAGGAACACTGCATTTCATAAAAAGAACATTATACCAACAGTAAAATATGGTGGTGGTAGTGTGATGGTCTGGGGCTGTTTTGCTGCTTCAGGACCTGGAAGACTTGCCGTGATAAAAGGAACTATGAATTCTGCTGTCTACCAAGAGATCCTGAAGGAGAATGTCCGACCATCTGTTCGTGTACTCAAGCTGAAACGAACTTGGGTTCTGCAGCAGGACAATGATCCTAAACACACCAGCAAGTCCACCACCGAATGGCTGAAGAAAAACAAAATGAAGACTTTGGAGTGGCCTAGCCAAAGTCCTGACCTGAATCCTATTGAGATGTTGTGGTATGACCTTAAAAAGGCCGTTCATGCTCGAAAACCCTCTAATGTAACTGAATTAGGACAATTCTGCAAAGATGAGTGGGCCAAAATTCCTCCAGGACGCTGTAAAAGCCTCATTGCACGTTATCGCAAACGCTTGGTTGCAGTTGTTGCTGCTAAGGGTGGCCCAACCAGTTATTAGGTTTAGGGGGCAATCACTTTTTCACACAGGGCCATGATGGTTTGGATTTTTTTTCACCTTTAATAATAAACACCTTCATTTACAAATTGCATTTTGTGTTTACTTGTGTTGTCCTTGACTATTGTTTAAATTGGTTTGATGTTCCGAAACACTTAAGTGTGACAAACATGCAAAGGAACAGGAAATGAGGAAGGGGGCAAACACTTTTTCACACCACTGTACATGTATTCACCGCAGAAAGAATTTCTTTTAGTGATGGTTCTTTACCTTTTACCCAAATTTCTCCTTCTGTACTTATCTCAGTGTCCCGTCCAGTCCCCCTCTCCAAGGAGAGATTACTCACGGACGCTTGTGCTTCCGATATTCCACCCATTACACCCGTAGTGTCCGACCGGACTGCCACACATATTGCTTTATTTAAACTTGTCGGCTCTATTTCGGTCGTCAAGCCCTGGCTTTTCCTTCCGACCATTTGCACGGCTGCAGTACTCTGCGGCCGCCCCTCTCCGACTTGCACGTTCTTTTTAGGTGTTTGGTTTGGAGTCTGATTAGGCGTATGGGCATATCGCTCCAGTTTAGAAGCGGCGGCAGCAGCAGCAACGCCTGTCAGCCCGGTCGAGTGACCAGCCTTATCTTTGGAACTACGTAATGTTTGTGATCCATTATGTGTGGTCGCCTCCTCCACCCCCCTTTTCCTAGTCATACCTTCAGGTCTTACGTCTCTTCCACCGGGGGGGGGGGGGGGGGTATCGCTCAATCCCTCCATTCGCTTTGATTCCCTCTCTCACAGGGTTTCTTACGTGGGGATCGGTGTTCCTCTATGGGAGAGCTTCCTGTGGCGACCTCCACATATCTCCACTGTTGCGCCGTTCGGTCAACCGAATGTACCGTTACTCTCGCTTTGGTGGTGTCACAGCTTCGCAGCGTCCCCTCGTTTCGGCACCTCAACGCTCGGCTTCTCCTTCCCTCCTCCTCCTCCACACTACCTCGGCAGCATTAGTCTCTGGAGCGAGCGGTAGGTCTGAGCCCGCCGCGACCTCTCACCCTGACATCCGGTCACGCCCCACGTTCAATGACCGGACTTCGGACTATAATGGGACGTGGAGTGTGTCTCTCATTTGAGGGGCCTCCCAGACAGTCGAGAAACTTTACTTTAATTAGTTTATCCCTAGAGGAAGTTAATAGCTTGGGGCCCTGCTCCAGACAGTCCTCCCAATCTTCCCTATCCAACGTGGAGATATCCCCCTTCCAGTACTCCCACAATTTTTCTATCTTAGGTGAATTAACACATAGGAGAGCACCATATAGAGTTTAGTGAGGCTTGTCTAAATCACCAGGGGCCAATAGTTCCTCAATGGGATCGGTGTGAAGGGAGGGTGACTGAGGGTAACAAGGATCTGATAGCATGTTGTAACCGGAGGTATCGAAAACAACATCCAGTCCAGCAAACAAAACCTCTGACACATTTGTGTATAAGACAAACTCAAGGAATGTTTAGACTAAGGATGCAAGGCAAGCCACATTATCACTTCAGTCTTTAACCAGATACGTGGTATTTACATGAGGATAATAAACCTTATTTACAGCCTAGTGACTGTAATTTCAAATCTTATTATGCTCTGCTGAAAATAGCTGTCACATTTTTATATTAATCCTTATCCTGGTGTGTTAGCATTTTAAAATGGGCCATGCATGCATGATTTTTTTAGACCTGGAAGCACAATTTTCAAATAATCTATCTATGTTGTAAATATGTTTTTACTGTTCTTGGACAGATTTTTCATATTCTCTTTAACAGGTCTCATGAGAATATTCTTAGGTATGTGGCTAGCCAACGCAGTGCAAATGCCCACCTAAACAGTCCAAGCAGTTTATATCCCATCAGGTAGACACTCACACTTCACTGTTACTGATAAACATTGGTCAGATAGGAAAAAAAATTCCCAGGAAAATCTAAGAGGGGCATGAACAGTAGATTATACCTGTTCCCTTAACCTCCTCAATAGGGGTTTCACAGGCACTTCCAGATTCACTGTCATCATCTTCAATTAGGTCTTCCTGGGCAGGCTTTCGTAGGCCTTCTGTCATTGTGGATAATATTTTATACTGTAAAACATACATAACACACTGAAATGTAGTGAAAACCTTCAGGAACAAATGTAACTTATTATAAGACTACAATTTTAAACTCTAATTGTTATGAACCACAACCAATATATAAACAGCTATAATAAAAATATATAAAGTGTAATAGACGGTGTTCACACTAAATGGTTCAAGGCTAGTTACTTTTTTTGTCTTAAAGCAATATATTATCCATTATTTTGCCAACTTCACAAACCATTTCCTTTTCCATAAGTACAAAAAGTTACCTCCTGCAGCTTTTCCATGATGTCCAGAGTTTGTTTAAGTTTGATGCGTAGAGCTTCCAAGTGGTACATAATAATTTCATCGTCTGTTATAGCCACACCATTGCTTTGGTACTCTTGTTGCTGGTCTAAAAAAATGTTTGGCAAACAAACAGAATTTAAATTTGTAAGGTACAAGAATCCCCTTTCAAATTTTGAAACTATTGCAAGGGGCTAATTAAAACATATCCAAACCAACAAACATTTTATATACAGGAGATCAGAGACCTTAGATGTGTTGGCTGCAATAGTTTTCTATTTCAGTTTTTTTCCTTCTTCACCTGGTAATCCTGCCAGTTAAATGCTTCCTGTCCTACAGTGACAATTGTCTCTCACCATACTGTATCTATGGAGAAGCAGCATTGTCACTTTAGGAAAAAACTGCAGAACATCCTCTCCTCTTCTACATGACATGGAGGAAGAGTTCTGTAATTCAGGGGCACCCTTGGCCTGTTTGCAGCCAGGCTGCGAAAGCTACACTGTCTGACATGTGGCAGGCAAGCAGAGAGATGACATCACTCACCGATGGACGGATCACCACCCTTCTGCCCTCACAGCAGGGCTGCTTTACTGCTGGAGGTGAGGCAATGGAGCAGAGAGATAAGATCATCTCATAGCCCGCATCACCACTCTTCTGCCCACACAGCGGGCCACTACACTGCTGGAGGGGAGGCAGGGGAGAAGAGAGAAGAGATCATCTCTCATCGCCTGCCCCCTCACCGCTTTTCTCCCGCACTTGGAACCCACCACTCCAGGCTTCCCTCTGAACTAATGCGCACTCCTGTGCTGCCACCACTGCAGTGACAATCCACATCTGGTGGCAGATGAAAAGCCACATCTGATGGCAGGTGACGTGGAAAGTGACAAACCGCATCTGATGGCAGGCAAAGTGGCAAGTGACAAACTGCATCTGGTGGCAGTCAACCTGGCAAGTGACAACCCACATCTGGTGGCAGGAAATATGGCAAGTTACACTCTGCATCTGGTGGTAGATTATGCATTATGCTGAGTTGAACTGATTCACTTTATTTTACAATGTAATAATAGAAATGCACTTTAATCATCCCGACACCATATCAAGCATGGTAGCGTAATGATTGAAGCACCAATACCAGCCATTTCCCCGACAAATTGAACACGAAAACCTCTATCCTGCATCCCCCTTTCACCCCCTCCCCCCCCCCTCAGTAGGGAGCATCGATAGTTTCAGGAAACTATTAGATAAGCACCTGAACGGCCACAACATACAGGGATATACAATGGAATACTGACATATAATCACACACATAGGTTGGACTTGATGGATTTGTGTCTTTTTTCAACCTCACCTACTATGGAACTATGTAGTTTAAATTATCTTATTTACAGAAGGGGTGCTTTGTTTTTGCCGTGTCATGAGCACTTGGTAAAACACTAGGTTAGACAAAAGTTATGAAGATTTTGCAGGACAAAGCATCAACTGCAGGGACTATGATAATATATGTATAGATAATGACCATGTACGGTATTAGTAAATATTGCACTATTAAAAAAATATCCTTTCATGTTCATACTGTAAATCCAAATGCTAGCCCAGTATTTGGGCTTCTATGAACAATCAAACATGTCACAATAACTAGCATCAAGAGAATGCGGTCTATGTCCAAAGCCACCAATGGAATGCCAATGACTACAAACTATAAGTCTGGCAAATATTTATTGCAGTTTCACTTCTAGCACACTGCAAGTAGACATTATAGGAAAGTGTGCAATCCTTACAACTACCAACTGCCCTATTATTGGCATACCGCTTGCTATGGCAACTACAACAACCTCTTAATGATGTCAGTGGTCAGCAAAATTATCTTCATAAGAACCTTCAGGCACTTCACCTTAATCCCTCCAGCTGACCACTACAGATTAATGTGGATCAGGACCCTCCTTGGTCATCACTACATAAGAACTAGAAACTTTTGGCCTGGGGATCAAGCACAAACTACATGCCCTTTCATGGTTGGGACCAGTGGCAGCTGGTGAGTTTTAAAGAAGAGAAGTTGGGACTTTAAATTAAGCTATTGACATTGTGGAGGTAAATTAATAGAAGTACATATTTATTGAACAAGATGTAGAAAATACATATCAGTAATAGAAACCACATACGGTACATAAACATATAAAAAATATATAATTTCATATGTATTCACACACACATATGTGAGCATGTAACATAGACATAAAGGGTACATAAACATATGTCAACTTGGCACCACATGGTGGTCTGGAATAATTGATTGATACATTTAATTAACTCACATGTGTCATCTAGGCAGCACTGTGCAGAGGAAATAAGAATACTGAAGATACTAGGTATCCACTCGTGGTAGTGGGGATAAGAAGAATCTGTGCACATAAATTAAAATAAAAGTGGAACCACAACCAATTTACCATAGAATAACAACCCTTCTGGGCCTGGTCCTATAGTTGCCACTCCTCATATTCTTGAACATCTGTCCCTGATGAGTGTTCACACACAAAAAGCATCAGGAATTTAGGATGCAGACATATGACTGTACTAGACGATCAATCCAGATCATCTACAAATGAATCATGGTTTTACGGCTTTTACATTATTCTTATTTCCTCTGCAGAGTGCTGCCTAGATGACAAATATGAATTTATTGAATGTATCAATCAATTATTTCAGACCATCATGTGGTACCAAGTTGATATATGTTTATGTACCCTTGATGTCCATGTTACATGCGCACATGTGTGTGTGTGTGTGTGAATACATATGAAATTATATCTTTTTTATGTGTTTTCTGTTACTGATAAGTATTTTCTATATCTTTCCACGTTCAATAAATATGTACTTCTATTAATTTATCTCCACAATGTCAATAGCTTCATTTAAAGTCCCAACTTCCCTTCTTTATTTACTTGAACCAGGGATGGAGGCACACCACATATGTGCTTCATATAAAGTCCAAAAAATCCCCCCTTTTCTCGATATGTATTAGGGATGGAAGCTTTTTGACTGGGTTAGCAGTGTTCCCCTGCCGCCCACGTGTGAGGTGTTCAAGCCCTGGATGGCAATGTGTCATAAACCATGAAATAAGACCGAGACAGAATTACAGTTAAACGACACTTGTTTAAAAATAAAAGTAAATAGAATAAACGTGGTCAAAACATAGCCAGTTTTGAAGCCAGAGTTCAGAAACCGTAATGGATAGACAGACTAGCCAAATGTCAGGGAGCCGGAGATAAGCGAGGTAAAACATCAAGCAGGATCTGGAGCCAGAAGGGATGTCAACCAAGCAAGTCTTTTAACAGGACTGCAGGAGAGCGTCTCTGTGATATTGACTAAAGCGAAGGCCGACCTGGGCTGGACGGCTTAAGTAGGCAGAACTGACGAGCAGGATATCAGCGACAGCAACTATGTAGAGATAGGAGCTGGCAATTAGCCAACAGCGGAGCGACCAGCTCAGAGAAGAAAGGGCTGAACCCAGCCCTGACACAATGTACCATATCCGGGTCTTGTATGCTCTGGAAACAGACATGTTGTGTCCAGGAGATTATGCAGCACAATGACATTGCGCTACCAATCTGGGGTGAGCTGTGGCTTCCGTGTATCTAGGGCCGTTTTGACATTTCATGCCCAAGAGCTGTGATGCGCTCTGCGTGTCCCCTCTTTCCCCTTCCCTTCTGCCCTGGCTGGGGCGAGGGGGCGTGAGTGTGACGTCACGTTTGGTGTCATGACGTGGGTCACAAGTCTTTCCAGCCCAACCGACATAGTTGGGTAATATGGGCGTCTGCCATGGGCGGTGTTCACCGTCTGTATCGGAACCCCTCCCTGCATATGCTGTGCTTGTGTGATGCTGGTACGCAGTCGGCGTGCACGTGTACGGGGCGTATATATAGTGCCTCCCTAGACACAGTCTTTGTGCCACACAACTGAAGACGATATATCTCCCAACAGCACCCAATCTCTTTTCTTACGTACATGTAATCTATTTACAAGGTCACTCCACACACTGCTCTGTCAGTCAATGACTTCCTTCTTCCAACTGCTTTTGGTGATTTGGGACTATCCCTGCTGTCTTTATAGATTCCTTCCCACACTATATTCTATGGTAATTTGGTTGTGGTTTAACTTTTATTTTAATTTATGTGCACAGATTCTTATTATCCTCACTACCTCAACTGGATACCTAGTATCTTCATTTTAACTTATTAGTATCATGTAACACACTGATAATGCATATTTCTATCTTAGACTCTTTGGGAGTGACCACCGGTCCATCATTGGGTCTCACTAGTAACACCAGCAACCTGTGTCATTTGGGGGGGTTTTGTGCATGTGCCCTGCTGACATGCGGCTCCACATTACTTCAGCTCCCGGGACAGACAACCCTTTTGGCCCTGGCCCTATAGTTGCCACTCCTCATCACATTGACTCCATGTAAGTATTCAGGGCGGGCTTATTTGCCTTTCCTTGATATGATCAGTTACAACTAGATTAATTATATTTTTTATACTTTATATATATTCTTGAGCAACCTGCTCTGATGAGTGTTCACACATGAAACGCATCGGGCATTTAGGATGCAGACATATGTCTGTACTAGACAATCAATCCAGATCATCATTTACAAAGTAATCATGGTTTTACTGTTATATTATTCTCATTTCCTCTGCAAAGTGCTGCTTAGATGAAATATATGAATTTATTGAATGTATCAATTAATTATTCCAGACCATGTGGTGCCAAGTTGATATATGCTTATGTACCCTTGATGTCCATGTTACATGCGCACATGTGTGTGTGTATGAATACATATGAAATGATATATTTTTTGTGTTTTCTATTACTGATATGCATTTTCTACATCTTTTCCATGTTCAATAAATATGTACTTCTATTAATTTACCTCCACAATGTCAATAGTTTCATTTAAAGTCCAAACTTCTCGTCTTTATTTACTTGAACCAGGGATGGAGGCACACCACATTTGTGCTTCATATAAAGTCCCAAAATTCCCCCCCCCCCTTTTTTTCACTGGTGAAGTTTTAGGATGGGGGGTGCACAACCCTGCCCCTCCATTTTGATCCCTCCCACTTATCAGCCACACCCCTTATAGAATCCGCCCACTCAGTCCCCTGTATTCAATTAGCTTCCACCCATAGTGTCAGGACTATTTAGCTCAGCACCGCAGGACAGAGTATACAGCCCCAGCACCACGGGACAGAGTATACAGCCCCAGCACAGTGGGACAGAGTATACAGCCCCAGCACCGTGGGACAGAGTATACAGCCCCAGCACTACAGGACAGAATATACAGCCCCGGCACTACAGGACAGAATATACAGCCCCAGCACCAAAGGACAGAGTACATACTTCCCAACTTTTGAAATTGAGAATGAGGGACACTTGAGGTTGATGTAAGCATGCGGCACGTCACCCCAAAAAGTGAGTGTGGCCAGACTGTTAACAGTGGAAGGGGCGTAGTTAAACAAAATTAATCCCCGTACCACCATCCCTCTCCCCATCATTACACAGGACCCTTTCCTCAACACTACCCCCATTGATACACAGGACCCCTTTTCTAATATTAACCCCATCATTATACACAGAGGTTATTTGTTTAGGGTGGAGAGACAGGGAAGGGGGTTTTAGGGTGGAGCGTCAGGAAGGGGGGTTATTGTTTAGGGTGTAGAGGCAGGAGGGGCGTGTTTAGGGTGGAGAGGCAGGGAGGAGGTGTTTAGGGTGTAGAGGCAGGAGGGGGGTGTTAAGGGTGTAGAGGCAGGAGGGGGGTGTTTAGGGTGGAGAGGCAGAGAGGGGGATGTTTAGGGTGGAGAGACAGGGAGGTGGATGTTTAGGGTGGAGAGGCAGGGAGGGGGTTATTGTTTAGGGCTGTTGAGGCAAGGAGGGGGTTATTGTTTAGGGTATAGAGGCAGGGAGGGGGTTATTGTTTAGGGTGGAGAGGCAGAGAGGAGGGTTTTGTTTATAGTGGAGAGGCAAGGAGGGGGTGTTATTGTATAGGGTGGAGAGGCAGGGAGAGGGGTGTTTAGGGTGGAGAGGTGGAGGGGGTTATTGTTTAGAGTGGGGGTATTTTTTAGGGTGGAGAGGTGGGGAGGGGGTTGTTTAAGGTGGAGAGGTGGGGAGGGGGGTAATTGTTTAGGGTGGAGAGGTGGGGAGGGGGGGTTTATGTTTAGGGTGGGAAGGCAGGGAGAGGGTTATTGATTAGGGTGGGGATGCAGGGAGGGGGTTGTTTAGGGTGGAGAGGCAGGGAAGGGGGTTATTGTTTAGGATGGAGAGGCAGGGAGAGGGTTTTTTGTTTAGGATGGAGAGACGGAGGGGTTATTGTTTAGGGTGGAGAGGCCGGGAGGGGGGTTGTTTAGGGTGGAGAGATGGGGAGGGGGTTATTCTTTAGGGTGGAGAGGTGGGGGGAGGATTCTTTAGGGTGGAGAGGGGGGAGGGGGTTATTGTTTAGGGTGGGGAGGGGGCTATTGTTTAGGGTGGAGGGGTGGGGAGAGGGTTATTCTTTATGGTGGGGAGGGTTTTATTCTTTAGGGTGGGGAGGGGTTATTAAGAGGGTGGAGAGGGGATCGGGGTTATTGTTTAGTATGGGGAGGGGGGTTATTGTTTAGGATGGCAAGGTGGGGAGGGAGTTATTGTTTAGGGTGGAGAGACAGGGAGGGGGATTATTGTTTAGGGTGGAGAGGTGAGGAGGGGGCTATTGTTTAGGGCGGAAAGGTAGGGAGGGGGTTTTGTTTAGGGTGGGGAGGGGTTATTGTTTAGGGTGGAGAGGTGGGTTATTGTTTAGGGTGAGAGGTGGGGGTATTGTTTTTGGGTGCAGAGGCAGGGAGGGAGGTTATTGTGTAGGGTGGAGAAGTGGGGAGGGAGTTATTGTTTAGGGGGGAGAGGCGGGGGGCGTTTTAGGGTGATGGGGCAGGGAGGGGGGTTGATTTAGTGTGTAGGGGCAGGGAGGGGAAATGCAGGAAGGGAGAGAGGATGGATTTGGGGTTTGGGAACCCAACAGCTGCCATTCATTGCCCTGCACCACAACACGCAGCAGCCCCACCCTCCCCCTCCATGAAGCTCTGCAGCAGCTGAGAAAAGTGATCAGAGGTGAGGGAGCCAGGCTCACAGCAGGATACAGTATTCACTGGGTGGAGCAGTCACTCGGTAGCCACCCTGCAGAGGAGTCTGATGAGGGGGAGCATGTTGCCAGGAGAGAAAGAGACGTACCATTGCCAATCAAAAACAGAGAACTGAAGCAGGTACACTCTGTCTTCAACTGTTGCAATCCTCTCTGCCATTCACAGTAACACAGTGAGAGAGATCACCTCCAATCCCGACATTCACATTCTGGCTCTGGTACACTGTGCTTGGGCTCAGCACTGCCAGTTCTGCGTCCACCCACTGCATCTGTGATCAGCGCTCACATCACGGGGTCCTGGTCAGTCAAGTCTTCACACTCCACTCCGACTCCAGGGAACTGGAAGTGACACCGTGGTGCTGAAAAAGCACCGCACATCCCCCTCAGGTCTCGGCCAATGAAAAAAAAAGGACAAGTGCCACAGACAAATCACTGGAGAGTGGGAGTGTTTGCGGGTGCATCGCTTGCTCCCTGAACACGGGCAAATCAGCTTCCCAGCTTGCAATCAGCTGATTGCATGCTGTGAAGCTTCCCATAGACTGCTGAATGTCCAGCGCCCGGACACTCTTAAGGTGACCGCTTTTGGGGGGGGGGGGGGGGTGCCGCCTATGGAAGGGCCACCACTGGTTGGGACAGATATTTGTGGGCTAAAAGTTTCATGATGTCTCACTGTCTGGTGAAATGTCAAATGGTGAAATGTGGATGTTCTAAAGGACATCGTTTACTCATACACTGAGCAAACTGACATCCCATTAAATGCTTTTCCAGCTTTCAAACATAAATTTAAAGCATAAGCAATACAACTGCAATTCAAATGTAATGTAAAAAAACAAAAAAACTATTGTAATACACACTTAATCCTGCTGCTTCTATAGCACAGAGTGAGCCACCATCCATATGCTGACAGATAATAAAGATTCCCACAGCTCACATATTTTACTAAGTACATCAATGACATCATTGCAACCAAGCACTAAATTTGCACCGGCATTCTTTATTCAAACACAATCGCTGGACTATTTTCCTGTCAAATTCTGCTCTTGCAATTAGTTTGATTTCCATTGTCTCTTTATCTGCTGTCTGTTACTACTCAAGGGCTTTATGCAAATGTGAACTCATAATTAGATGTCCAAATTTACATGCTTACACAGCAGCCTCCAAAAGAGAATATTCAGGCAGGACTAAATGGAGTCCATTTGCCATAGTCATATATTTCAAAGAGCAAAATTGACACTTTAATTTAAATTCAAATTATTCATTTAATTTAAAATTCTCTCTAACAGACGTTAAACGGCAATATGTTTGGTCAAACGCAAGAGTGGTAACATCTATCTAAAATATCTTGAATAAACAAAGAAATACATCACAAAACTTTACTTCACTTGAAGCCAGCACATTTTACATTATGTACTTGAAGTAGTAGAGTGGGTGAAGGGGCACAAATTCTCTATGTCAAAAAAGTTTATAACCCCATTCCATGAACCCCAGCATCCTTCAAATAGTTCTGAACGCCCAAGGGGCAGGAAGGCTTGGTGATCGTGTGACAAATTTCAAAGTGATCACATGATTGGAAGCCAGTCCCACGAGCTTCTGATCTTTACTCCGGACTGAGGGTTGACTTTGACAGCACAGTCTTTGTGCACCTCTTGGCACAAAAACATTGGTTGCCCAGCGATGCCTGTGTGCGTCATGTTGATGCTAAAGCCCACCCTTTTGCCACTGCACATATGTGTTGGATGGTTGTAAGGGGTTTAAGTGTTTGCTGGATAAAACTTTTTTCAGTTTTTGAAATTTTGTGTAGAGAAGGGTTAAATCATCTGGCAGTTTATTTTTGCTGTTTCCGTCCTTGTTGGGGATATACAACAGGTAATATCTGCAAAGTTTAGGGATTTTCCCTCTTAGCCCTTGTACACACGGTTAGAGATTCCGACAACCAAATCCGTCTGAGTAATTCCGACGGATTAATTCCGGAAGAGGTCCGGAAGTGATGTTGCATACACACGGTCGGACTAAGTTGTCGGAAAATCCGATTGCACATAACGTGATGACGTTATTTCGTTACGACGGGACTACGTTCAGGCTAGTAGCCAATAGCTTTGGTCTAGGAATTTGATCTGAGCATGCGTGGCACTTTGTCCGTCGGAGTAGGCTACACATGATCGGAGTATGTCCGATAGGAGCATTTTGTTGGAAAATTTTACCGGCAAGTTGGAAAACTTGGTTCATCGGATATTCCGACGGAAACAGTCCGATGCAGACAACACAGGCGGAATATCCGACAAAACGGTCCGATAGGACACATTCTTAGACAGTGGTCAGCGGAACAGTTGTGCCCATTGGAGGATTTTTACTCACCTCTAATTAGGGTAACAGTTGTAAATATTAGTAAAGCTGACCATACAAAAGTAGAACTTTGATTTTTTAATTACTAGTGGAGTTAAAATCGATGTTCGTTTTCAACAGCACTGAGGAAAAAATTCAGGACCAGGTTTGAATATTTTTTAAATATGAAATCTCTAACATTTAATGTTTTTGTTTGGGAAAGTCCATTCATGGTATGTTAAAATGGAATGTTTAAAGCAGACAAAAGTTTTTTGTACTTTAAAATGAATTTATCAAATGCACTGAGAATTTTTGTACAAATGTTTGTACAAACATTTGTTTGAAAATCTACTAGTGTATGGCCAGCTTAACAGTGCTCACCAGGACTTTTAGAGAGCATGAATATAACAAAGACTTTGAGCTAGTGAAGACTGAGACATAAAAAACACTTTACAATGCTGCAAGATGATGACTGTCGGTTCATTGGATGTCCACATCGATCCCTTCAATGAAAGAATGGGCTTCACGCATCAACCATATTGCAGCAATGGAGGAGCTGATCTTTAACACCCAAGATAGGATCTCCAGTTTCTCGAATATATGGGAAGCCGGGTTTAAATATTGAAACTCTCAAGGATATCAAGAACTGATACAAGACAACGTATAGTGGGTGTACAATGGTTAGTCCCTTTGTAGATACAATCAGAAGGCATTGCAGGTTCTTATACAACATACATCACTACCAGAAGCAGATGGAGACGGTAGCTGGTGGTTATCCTACCCCCTTTCCTGGCATTGGCCTTTCAATACACCCCCCCCCCCCTCTTTCCTTAATATTTCTTCCTTACCCCCCCTAACTAATTCCCATTGGGTGGAGATTTTGGGATAATGGGCTGATTTAGTAGTCGGCTCCTTCTCCCACTCTCACGATATGCAGAATCAAATCAGGAACCTTGCCAGAGGCCCAAATGTCTAATAACTTTGTCTATAAGCACCAGAATTACCTTACACAAACAATGCAATGACATCTCAAAGAGCACTTTATGTCTTTTTATGTTAGGAAGGTTGATTGTACCTTATGCAGGGAGTACCTTATTGACTATGTCACTGGTATGTAACTATTGTTTGTACTCCAGTTGGAGCCGTGTCCTTTTATATTGACATTTCTGTATTGTCTGTTAATATCTTTAATACAATTTTTACGAAAAAAAAAAAAAACTTTACAGAAGTTCTAATCCTTTTCTTCTACATTCAAAAAAAAAAAAAAAAAACAGAATGTGGGTTACAAAACCATATCAGATGTTAAATCACCCTGTAATGCTACACGCAGTTAGAAAAACTATACATATTGCAATTTCATGTAACAGGCCCTTATAAACAGAGTTCTATAATATAATTATTCAGGGAAGAAAACTATTACAAACATAAGTATACTACAGAATACTAAGTTGCTGGCCCACCACTGCTATACTGGAATCCTTACTGCGTTCATCTTCTTAATTTAAAGGCATAGCAGCAGGACTTGTATCTGAGGATCTATAAGCCATGTTTGGGATGGAATGACTTTCAGGGATGTCTGTGGCGTGGTGGCGACAAATCTGCATGTGTCCTGCTTTACCAAATGCTTATTGTAAACCAAGGACAGTGATCTAACAAAGGCATCCACAACAAAAAGATTACCAATGATTATTTTCCCAAACTTTGATGGAAAGGGTCCATAGATACCCATAAGTAAGTTTGTTTAATGCATTTTGTAAATTTCAAGGCTATGTATTTCCAACAAATAGCATTCTGATTAACCTTGTTGACCAATTACAGAGATATAATATAATATCATGTAATAGATTGCACTTATATTATTGTTGTTATTATTATATGATATAATATATAATTACAAACACTTCGTATAAAATTACAAATGAGCTTGTTTACTGGTCGTTCTTAAGAATTAACACAAATTTTACAAATATACAATAGCACAAAAATAAACAGTAAACAAATACCTGTGCTGGATGTTATAGATAGCGGCATCTTTAGACTTGTTTTATTCGTTTTGGCAGTTTGCAAAGAAGATAATCTTCCAGGTGCCGTAGAAACAGAGCTTAGAGATGAGTATCGATGAAGTCCGTGTGCTCCAAACAACCAATCACGCAATCGGTGTACTTCTTCCTGAAAACAGCTGTGCACTGCAAGGCAAGCTTGTATTCTGAATTGAAAAAAAAATAGAAACAAAGAAATCTGAATATGATTTCAGAATTCTGCCTGAACACCTCTGGGGTCCTACAATAAATGAATTATCCCCTAACATTATATACAGTGCCTTGAAAAAGTATTCATACCCCTTGAAATTTTCGACATTTTGTCATGTTACAACCAAAAAAGTAAATGTAGTTTATTGTGATTTTATGTGATAGACCAACACAAAGTGGCACATCATTTTGCAGTGGAAGGAACATGATAAATGGTTTTCAATTCCTTTTTACAATTAAATAAGTGAAAAGTGCGGCGTGCTTTTGTATTCAGCCCCCTTTACTCTAATACCCCTAACTAAAATCTAACTAAAATCTAGTGGAGCCAATTGCCTTCAGAAGTTACCTAATTAGTAAATAGAGTCCATCTGTGTGTAATTTAATCTCCGTATAAATTACAGCTGTTCTGTGACGCCCTCAGAGGTTTGTTATGGAACCTTAGTTAACAAACAGCACACCAGACAGGTCAGGGATACAATTGTGGAGAAGTTCAAAGCAGGGTTGGGGTATAAAAAAATATACCAAACTTTGAACATCTCACGGAGCACTTTTTCAAGGCACTGTATAAATCCTTTTACTAAGAGAAGGCAAATGTTAATTACAGCCATTTTTTTTCCCATTTTTGATATTGTGGAGAAGGGTTGGAGCCTCTTTCAGGTCTCTTTTGATTGCTGTCTGTGTAATTTCCCCATCCTTCTCTTTCATAATTAAAAATAAAGCTTATTCATGATAGCTTTATATACATTTATTGCATTCTATCATTCTGTCAATCAGATCACTTCTTTTATGTTTAATCTCTTTTTTATTAGGTTTTTAGATGTTATCAGAGTCAGAACATATACTCAGTGTTTTATGACCAATATAGAGGTCTGAGAATAGAAATAACTTCTTTTAATCAAAACAATGCACACAAAATCTATATATAGTAAAGCAATAATAGGATGATATTGTTATAAGATGTTTTTCCCGATTTCATATTTTGCACTGTACATCCAAAGCTGATTTTTTAGTCAATCACCCATAAACTTTCATACACATTGACAGATTTTCTCCCCAGGGACATTACTTTGTTTTCAGTTACGCACCTTTCATAGAAAGAACTGTTTCTTTCTAAAACAACTGCCTTATATTTATCTTTGTTGTGTTTTTTCTCTTCGCCAGCCCCAGTCAGAATAGAATCTTTATTTGATACCATATGGTTCCTTATTATGCTCCAGAGTCTGTCTTCTGACTCTCCAGTTGTAAGACTTTCTTTCAGGAATAACTTACAATTCTGTGTTAACTGATTTGATACCTGGCAGAAGCAAGTAAGCAAAATCATGAACAGTAAACAAGGACTTACAAAACACAAACAGAAATATGAGGCATATGATTTACATCTATATACTTTTAGTGGACACGTCTAAATGCATACAAATGAATGCAGTCTCCGTTGCGAGGGGTTTGCCCCAGGGAAAACACTGGCATCGTCTTCAGGAGCTAGGCACCATAACATTGCAGTTCGCAGGCTCCAACTCAAGTCCCACTGTGCAAGCTTTCATTTAAATTGGTGCTGCTAAAGCTGCTTGTGCGCAATGTTTTTCCTGCCTGGCTCCTGGGCATGATGCTGGGAATGACTGTGAAAGACAAGAGCGTGGGTGGTGAAGTCGCAGACATGGGGGACAGGCCATGGGAATAACCAGGTGCTGAGTCAATGGATGTGGTATAATATTTTTTAAATATATTGCAGGTGCACTGAATATCCTGAAATCTTTGTATTACTTAATCCTGACCGATAACCTCTCTGCATTATTTAATCCTGACCCCTGAACTCTGTATATTACCTAATCCTGACCTCTGAAATCTGTGCATTACTTAGTCCTGACCAATGAACTCCCTGCATTACTTAATCCTGACCCCTGAACTCTGTATGTTACCTAATCCTAACATCTGAAATCTGTGCATTACTTAGTCCTGACCGATGAACTCTCAGCATTATTTAATCCTGACCCCTGAACTCTGTATGTTACCTAATCTTGACCTCTGAAATCTGTGCATTACTTATTCCTGACCTATGAACTCTCTGCATTACCTAATCCTGACCCCTGGAATCTGTGCGCTACTTAATCCTGACTGATGAACTCTCTGCGTTACTTAATTCTGACCCCTGAACTCTGTGCGTTACTTAATCCTGAACCCACAACTCTCTGTGCAACCTAATACTGATCCCATGAACCCTGCGCTTTACTTATATCTGAACCCTGAACTTTTTGTGTTACTTAATACTGACCCCTAAACTCTCTGCCTTACTTAACCCTGAACCCCCAAACTCTGTGCAATACCTAATCCTGACCTCTCAGATCTCTACATTACTTAAGCCTAACCCCCTACACTCTCTGTGTTACTTAATCCTTAACTCCCTGCGTTACTTACTACTGACCCCTGAACTCTGTGAATTACTTATCCTTAAACCCTGATAGATAAATGTATCAAAAATGCATTAAAATAAAATGAAAAACTTGCTAACTAGATCTATTAAGACATTTGTAAAGCAGTCACATAACACTTGTTCAGTACACTAGTTCAGTGGAGGAGCAGAGACTGAGTGTCTCTGGACTGTGGGCCCCAGTGATGACACAGTGTTCTGCTAACACCACATTGTGCTGTTCCCTTTCAACTGCACACAACACAATCATACTATGGGTCTGAACCTGTGGATAGCATTGACAAAAAAGCAGGTGGCTGGCAAGCCCAACAAAGTCTGGCAGGATCATTAGGTATTTGGCTTTACTTGGCAGCCACATCAGACATACTTAGGATTAAAACAAGATAAAAAAGAAGTTAACAAATTATTCGTTTTTGAGTTTATTTTTATTTATTTAGGTTTACATAAATTTTAAGTAGTTAAAGTCTCAATTTCATTTTCACTGTACCTTAGTAAGTAAGAGTCCCAAATAACCATTTTTGGAGAAGAATTTTGTCATGTTTTCAATCTGCTGGATGCCATTGAAGAGGTTGGGGATCGTGGTGCTTACAAGCTTTACTGGGTCAGTGTCAGTAGATAAAGCATCCAGATGACGATAAAGTGCCTCCAGGTATTTAACACGGTCCTTTGTAGCATTGGTTGCCTCTGTTATCCTATATAAATTATTGGAGAAAAATTAAGTGCTCCTTTATTCATTACATTAATAATCTTAAAGATCCATCTAAAATCATTTGAAAAAAATGCATTCAGCATTCCTTTTTACTTTATAGGACTTTGATAAAATATTACCCAATATCCATGGCTTTCCACCTCTTTAGCAGTTTAGATTTGGCAGATATTATGACTCCAATAACAGATTTGCATTCTTTTCCTCGTAGTTGCTCTGCTATCAATCCCAGCATCTTCTGTCTTTGGTGCCAGCGCTGAAGCTCAGTCAGAGGAGTAGTGGTAATATCCAGAACTCTAAACTCAAGGAAAGAATGTTATGATGAGTTCTTATAAAACATTATTAATTTGTAAATATTAGAGGGGGTTCCTCTTACTTTTTGTAAGTTGAAAATAGCACTACTATTAGATTAATAATTTTCCAAAAGGTTTATGAAAGAAAAAATACTTGCACATTATAGTTGCATATTCATGACTAATTATAATATAATTATATTATTATAATATATTTTTAGTAAATATACATTCTGCGCTATTGCTAGTTCATTTTTGGTTTTCATATTTTTACATGTATGCTGTGCCATGCTTTGATTATTGCATTTAATACACAGATTTGTATAGGATTGCTCTAATGCTCATCTGTTAATAGCATTTCCTGATGATTCGACCTAGCAGTAGACTGTATTGAATACACATCAAGCTAATGCAGAAGCTCCAACGTAATCACCATGAGGCCCACCACTGCACTCCTCAATTCTATATATATCAAAAATGATCATCACCTACTATAATATTAACAAATATTATCTCAAAGTGCAAAATGAAGTGCAAATAAAGTGGAAAGTGTTCAATATCTTTATCCATGATTTCAATGTTTACCATATTTTATCAATATATTTGTACCTTTCATCCACAGTTTCTGCCAAAACCTGCTCAATGGTTTTAATCCATTCAGAAAGTAGGGCTTCATTTTTATTAACAATCTCTGAATCAAGGACCATAGATCTTTGCTGTAGAAGATCTGGACTGATAATGTTCTGTGGTCTCTTCAAAATCTGAATTAAAAAACATTTAGTGAGCAAAAGAAGACTATATTTTTTAAATGCCATGAAACAAATATCAAAGAAACCAGACATTTGAGCATCACATAGCAGTTAATAACCAACATATTAGAGTCAGTACAGGATCAGACCTTTTTACTGAAAGTCAGAATTAGATTGTGTGTGCTAACACTTAGGAATGGATTTGACTTTTCAGTTTAAGACTCATATTGGCCAATTCAAAGCTCATCATTTAAAAAAGTAAGCAAAGAAACAGATCTATGATGCATAGCGTCACTAACCAGTTAGATTATATTTTATATAGTAGAGTATTATATATAATTATATTAAATTGATACATTTCTTAAGACAAAGTTTTCGGCACATATTACAAAGTGCCATTTACAAATATGAAAGGCTTAATCAGTGCTGTAATTTTTACTATTACTACTATGACATGCTACATTATTTTTTACCTGTGATAACAGAATTGTAAAATAAATCCTTGTTCTTTGCTCCCACTGTTCTATAATAATCTAGATGAACATAACATTTACTTCAAGAAGCCATGAAAATGATAAATAGGCTATAGGAGCTTTACTGGTTTAGCTTGTATCTCCCTTTCTTTATCACCAAGGATGGCTAAATGAAATTATTGATGAAGAAAGATATTTCTGATGTACTGGTACTGTATGTGATATTTTTTTCAGAATGCTTTATGCATGTTATTTAATATAGAAGCAGTCATCTAATATTTGAAACACTGAAAGAAAGATATCAAAAGAGAAACATGAGGACTGGCATTGCTTACTACCTTTCCAAAATGGTAGTTGCTTGGCTGTCATTTTGATTCTGTGGTTCTATTTTATGATTTCCTTAGTTGGACTATGTATCATTACATGAAGGTAGAACCCCTGATATGCCAACTTTATTTTGGGTCAGTGATTTATATAGTAGTGATCACTGGGGATCATCATCAGATCATGAGCATTTTTAAAATAAAAGCACAGCCTTCTAATTTCTTTTAAGATATCTTTTTTATCAAAAAAAAATGCAAATGACATTTAGCTTGCCTTCTCTAATCTGCCCAAACATTTCTTAGTTTAGAGAAAATCATTGATCATAATGCCTGACTATTGCCTTTTCACACAGAGATGCCATTATTTTTGTATTTGTCACATTTTTTTATCTTTTTGAAAAAGTTGCTGAACAGATCAGTAATATGCCATATTGCATATCTATTACACCAGACATATTAACAATTATTAATGCCATTATTGTGATAAAAAATAACTTTATTATATATAAGGTTGTTGTTGTTATGGTTAAGTATCTACTGGAATAAGAATTATAATGGTCACTGTAACCAAGCCCAGCACAAAATATAGAGATATCAAAAAGAGGAACGCACTAGGGGGAAATGACTAAATGACTAAAACTGGAGCACCTTCACATAGTAACGAATCAGCTTTTTACTTCAGCTTCCTCAGTTAAGCTTTGAAAATTAAAGCTAGAAGCTGATTGGCTGCCATACACAGTTGCTCCTAATTTTGGCTGCTCCAATCTGAGTATTAGTGCTCAATTAGTGCTATTAAAAGCTCAATGGTATACACACTGGCAAGGAGAAAACTGCAACAAACAGGGAGGGTAAATTTGTTTTGTGGGTAATGGCAAAGAACCTAGCTCCAAAACAGCCATTAAACTTTCAAAACAATCAAGGATTTAGTATAACATGACCAATATTACACTCTAATGCGGTGTACACATGGCCACAATTTCCAATGGAAACAGTCCGATGGGATCTTTTCATTAGATTTTCCGGCCGTGCGTATGCCCATCGGTCTTTTTCTGTCTGCATTTCCGACGGTCTTTAGATTGAGAACCTGTTCTTACTTTTTCCGACGGAAAACCTTTCTATCAGATTTTTCGATCGTGTGTATGCAATTTTGACACTCAAAATTCAGACGCATGCTCGGAAACAATTCAACGCATGCTCGGAAGAATTAAACTTCCCTTTTATAGTGCCGAACGTGTTGTATGTCGCGGTGTTATTGACCATCGGAATTTGATGTGACCGTGTGTAGGCAAGACAGTTTGAGCGAAATGCCGTTGGAATTCTGTCATGGTTTTGCAATAGTGTTTGTCTGCTTACCTGTATCCATGTGTTCATCTCTAGAGACCAGCCGACCCTCACCTGACTACCTTTGTAATCCATCCTCTGGCATGGCTCCACCCTAGCTCCTATCAGAGAACTCTATATTAACCTGTGCACTGCAGGCCAACCCTGCTGATCAACCTTTGTGTGTTAGCTTCCTGTTACCTGCCGTGTGCTCTTCTGTTGTTCCGTTACCGACTTTGGCGTGTCCTTGACTATCCCTGTTTGCCTGTGATCCTGACCTTTTGGCGTGTCCCAGACTATTCCTGTCTGCTTGTGGCCCGACCTTGGCTTGTCCCTCACCATCCCTATCCTCCTGTTGCCTACTGTGGGTGTGAGCTGGGGGACCCTGGGGGTCACGACCTGGAGCCAGTTGCAGCCAAGTCCATTCTCACCACTAGAGGCGCTGGTGAACACCTGCTGGCTCTTAGACTCCGCGCCCCAGGGAATCTTACGCTCTAACCCCAGTGGGATCTGTCTCCCGTCTGCAGCAGTCAGCCGTAGGGTCCACAACCTTGCGGTGCACTCCTGATCCCTACGGTGTGCATCTATCACCTCGCCTCAAGGTGACCTGACAAATTCTGACGGGAAAATCCTCAGAGCTTTTTCCGACGAGAATTCCGATCGTGTGTACGCGGCATAATAATTTTAAAAACATGTTCTCAGATATAAGAAATAATATTTCAAAACTTGACATGGGGAAATTCATGGTTCTTTAAAGATTTTATGGGGAGAGTTCCCAATTATGTCATTTTACTGGTGCTACATCATCCGTCTCTCTCTATCCACAGTTTTTCATCCCAGAACCTAATCTCAACCACCCTACCTACATCATTATTTATCTCTACCATCCTTACTTCCCCTGTGGACCTAGTTATGATGAGATCAATTCACAAACTCCTTACAAACCCCTCTTGCACTCTTATTTTCCCACTGATGTAACCCATTTTAGGGTACCGGTTATATTATTTATACTGTTTTGTTTTTATGTCCTCAAATACTTATGTGCTGTAAAAAATATATTGAAACTGAAAAATGACAGTATACCAGTGTACACTCAAACAACAATTTAGAATTAAAATGACAAAAAAGTAATATAGCAAACAAAACAAAAGTTAACTGTAAAAAAGTATATACTTACTGTCAGATGCTTTTCTGTGTCGTTTATAATGGCAGCGTCTTCAATGGCCGCAACATATTTCTCCAGATTTGATAGAAAATGTGTGACACTCTCTTGGCTGCAGGAACCCCAGTCTTTCTGAGCCCTCAATAAAGGTATGCACAATTCATTCAGCAAGCATTTAAGACTTTCTACTGGATTTTCCTTGATTTCCCCACAAAATATTTCCTTCTCCATCATTGCAGCATCAATGCCACGTCCATTCTAAATTATAAAATAATTAGTAAAAACAAAGTAGGAGAAAGAGAGAACAAAAACGTTACACAAGGTCTAGCATAAAAACAGATTTAGTACAGGATGGTTGCAATTTTGGATCTTTTAGAAAATATCCCAAATGAGTTTCAATATCCACCCACAGCAAACTAGTATGCAGGTAGCTATGGCTTATAATAGTCTCCAACAAACATGGCCAAAACTCTAGCAATTGCAGTCAGTGTGCATGTCATGGGGCCTTACAACACAGGGAACAAAGAACACAAACATGTTCCTGAAGTTAGCAACAGCATTTTGACAATACACAGAATACAATTTACATGTCCATTGTTTCAGCACCTATCTTAGGCTAGCCATACAGGGAGCAAATTTCTTACTTGCAACCAAAGGTTAACAGGGTAATCCCTCTGGCCATTGTGTTCCTCCACTGGGGGGTGGGGGGAGTTGTCCAGGAGAACACAGTTATTATTGCTAGCGGCTGTAAAGCCAGTAGCAATAATTGTGTGTAAAATCCAGCAGGCTGGTTGTACCCAAGTTGATTGAATGATAAAAATGTAATTTGGGTACAGCATTGCATGACCGCCCTATTGTTATTCAAAGATTGAGAACGCTGAAAATTGGTCTGGGCAGGAAGGGGCTTTAAGTGCCCAGTATGCAAGTGGCTAAGGCCCATGCACAGAATCTTCATGTGCAATTTTAGAAAAAGCCCAATTGTAGCTGATGCTCAATATTGCTTGTTACTACTGAACCATCTATTGCCAACTTATATACCTGGGTCATAATGGCTGTGATTTTTGGAAAATAAAAAAAAATCCCTCCATTCATACAAAGCAGATGAAGGAGTCCTTGCACCCCCCTATGGTACATTGTATTCTGACAGCGGCATCTGTCAGAATTCACTGATCTGCGGCAGCAGGAAAATTTTCCACCATGTCCCCCTTGCAGATAATAATCAACCGATCAAATTCTGTTGAGCCTGGGTGGCCACACACTAAGCAAAATTCAGCTGGCCCCTGCTGAACTCAATTTATGATATTGAACACTCTTCAGGCAGGCAAAATAATAATATGGTTTGGCAATGCAAACAAAATATAGTTATTTTTGGAGAACTAATTTACACTAACTGTGTGGATTTTAATGATAATTCCCTCTACTGGAAACAGTAAGGCCTTTGCTGCACTGGAAACAGTCTTCTTACAGAAATAATAGAACCAAGTCCCTAAAACTTTTGTAAGGCAGTTTGTACTATCAAATGGCTTGTGCCTGTATTTACCTCTGCACGAAGAAAGTAAACCACTGTGGGAAAAGAGGACTTTCCAGTGACATTTTCGAAACTCCGTAGATCTGATCTAAGATGAAATTTCCAGGTGAAAGGATCTGCTTGATCATAAGCTTCAACCAAAAAGAAGAGGGCCTGTTGTCCTTCAGCTTAAAAAAAAAAAAAAAAGTGAGAGTCAACATGAATATTTGTTATGTGGTTATCTAGTAAGAACAAGAGAAATTCTTTAGTACAATACAGGCATTTTCAAAGAACGTATTGGGGTTGATTTTCTAAAACTGGAGAGCGCAAAGTCTGGTGCATTTCTGCATAGAAACAAATCAGCTTCCAGGTTTTATTGTCAATGCTTAATTGAACAAGCTGAAGCTAATTGACTACCATGTGCAACTGCACCAGATTTTATACTCTTCAGTTTTAGTAAATCAACCCCATTATGTTTTTGTGGAATTAATAATAGAAATAATAGCAATTGCTATTCTGATCTCATGCAACACAGATTTAAGGCCTATTAAACAATATGAGAATATTAGACGAATGATCTTCCATTTTTTCAGGTGATGTACAAGCGTTTTTCTGCTCAAGTCAGGCATTTCTATTGAAGTCTGTGGTGCTAAAAACGCTTGTAATCTGCCAAAAAAGAAGCTCATGTACTTTAAGCTTCAGGCGAAAAAACCCTCATATGTGAACAGGCGCCATTGAAATGAATGTGATTTTGCTTGTTGGGCGTTTTGAACTTTTGAGATGAGCGTTTTATGAGCTGAAAACGCTCAGGTGTGAATGCAGCCTTAAGGATTGGAAGGCTACAAAATGGTAAAAGCTTGTTTTTGGGTTTAGGAACAGGAGAACAAACCCTCCAAAAAAGGGGACTTTAAGGGCAACTAACAACCATTTGATACTGAATACATAAAAACAGCAAATTGTATTACATCATATCAAATATACAGAGACAACAAAAATTTAAAAAGTTAGTAATAATGGCTGAGTACTCAATGTATAGACATAAAAGGTGTGGATATGTGTCCACCTTTCATGAAAAATCAATTCCTTTTATCTGGGATATATAGAGGAGAGTTTAGTATTATTATTTATGTAGCACCGGCTCCTGAAGAGCATGCGCTATGTGTTTTTTTCAATTTAGAGTTCCTAAAGCCATAGTTGGGTTTTAGGGTTAATTATACCAAATTATGGTTTCAGTGCTAGTCTAGCTGGATTGCACTGGGTTCTGCTTAGCCACAGGTGTAGCTGTCACCACTGGCAAGTGTGAGAACTGTTTAGCTAGGCGTATTGAGTGCCATTCTTTCTCGGAACCAGCCCAGTGGGAGTGTCATCTTGCTGTACATTCTGGGAGAGGGTACTTAAGGTACTGACATCACGTGCTTCTGGGTTCCGGTCCAGAAGATATTTCTGTCTGCTTGGTCCTGGTCCTCCTGACCAGCCCCCATGGCCCTCATGGCCTGGGGTATGTATCCATCCAATTACAAGTCTCGGGGCTGGCTAGCCCGAGGCAAAGTAACTGGGAGGAGGATTCAAAGGTGGTCCGGTGCCGTTTCCTCTGTGGAGAGGCCCAGCAACTGGAAAAGCAACCAGGGGAGGACTCTTCGGGAGAAGGCCATGCTGGCTTCTCAGAAGGAGCCTGGAGGCTCAGTTGAAAGACACCAAGTGAATCTACACTCATTCGGTATCGCCGGACCGGCTGTGAGATACTGGTACCGTATGATAGATCTCTAAATTTGTCTACGTCCCACAGTTACATCCAAGTCTGTGGCAGAGACTTTATTCACAAGTGTTCTATATTCAAGTCGATGGCAGAGACTTTGTTTTACTTAAACACTCTATTGGCTGCTAGGCCTAGTGAAAGGTCTATCCGGTAGCTGTGAGAATCCAGTTGTGAGCGGTAATTCTCTGGATTTCTATAGTGAGAGACTTCCTATATTTTGCAGTTCCAAGAGTACCTGAACTTCCTACCCAACCTTCTACCCTTCTTTGAGAGACTGTTTTGTCTACTTGTTGTCAAATAAAAATCCCAAAAGTGGATCCAGTGCCATTTTCTGCATTTCTTTGGGCCATCTACCTCTGGAAACCCCTAGATGCACACGAGGTCAATAAGGTAACGCCCAATAAAACCAGCCTCTCCTTCGGGGGTCAGCGCTACATTTATTATACAGGTTTTATAAAGTGCCAACCGTTTGAGCAGCTCTTTACAACATGAGATGGTAGCATTTCTGAACTCTGATTTTATACTTTAACAACTGTAATAAGTGTTATTTAGTGTTTGATGAAGCAATTCTACCATCTCTCCTCTATATTCCCCCGATGAAAGCAATTCACTTTTCTTGAAACGCGTCGGGATGAAGAGGACACATATCCACACCTTATATATGTCTATACCTTGAGTACTCTGCTGGTATTACTACATTTTTAACAATTTTATTGTCTCTGTACATTGCATATGATGTCAAAAAAAGTTTGCTGTTTATGTATTCAGTATCAAATGGCTGTTAGTTGCCCTAAGTACCGGTTCACACTGGGGTGGCATCAAAGTCATAGAAGTCAAAGCAAGCCGCTCCAATATCGCCCCTAAGTAGTACCGGAACCTATTTCTAAGTCAGAGCAACTTCAGTTGCTCCTATTAAAACGGTTCCATTGCACTGCATGGAGCGCGACTTGTCAGGAGGCTAAGCTGTCTGACAGGTCACCTTAGCGTGAACCGACACTTACAGTTCCCTTTTTTTGGGGGGGGTTAGTTCTCTTGTTCTTCTGTTACTGGGATGTTGCAACGATTGAGAGGTTTTCTCTGGTGGATTTCCCAATTATTGTTTTTGGGTTTAGATACACTTTCCTTGTAAATTTACCATGGTTATTATAATTTATCTAATAAACATTTGTCCTGTAAAAATTTGTATATATATATATATATATATATATATATATATATATACACATATACACATATATATACACACACACATATATTATAAATAAACTACATCACAGTTGTGTGTACACTATATATAATGCATACTAAAAACATCGGTGCATGTACAGCCTAAAGCGCATAATCATTGCATTAACCTTTGCATTTTAGGGCACAAAGGGCACACTGTAGCTCAAAAAAAAAAAAGCTGCTTTTACAGGCAATTGAGCTTTTATTTCAGCTTAACAAAACTTGTACTTTTTTTTACTTTCGTGGGCTCTTTTGCACATATTTATTGAGCTTCTTTGAGCTTCTTTGAGCTCCTGTTTTTTTCCACAACACCCTCCCCTCCATCGCCCCCCTTGAGATCCGAGGGGGACATGCAAGGAAAATAAAAAACAGCATTTTAGCTTGCACATGATTGGATGATAAAATCAGCAGAGCTTCCACTCATTTCAGATCTACCCCTTAGATTTAGAGCAACTGCACATCCGAGTGCACTTGCAGTGCAAAGTGGATTAGACAAGTGCAAAAGGAAAAAATTTGTTTAGTTTAGTTTAAATTCGTTAATTCATTAATTTCGTTTACTTATATTCGTTTTCGTATTTAGTTTCGTTTTCTACCGTATTAGAAAATATTTCAACCAAATTCGAAAATATTTCTACCGGATTCGAAATGATTTTAACATGATTCGAAATTATTTCAACCGCATTCGAAATTATTTCAACATGATTCGAGATTATTTCAAACGCATTCGAAATGATTTCAACATGATTCGAAATTATTTCAACCGCATTCGAAAATATTTTGTGACCCGACTTTAGGGCCATGTATCTCGGGGTCACTTGGTGCTAGAAACTCCAAATAGAAACTCCAAATTTGGATATATTGCAGTGCTAGTACTATTGTCTTTGCATTTGGGGTTTCTAGCTATAAGTGACCCCGAGATATGTGGCCCCAAAATCGGGTCGCAAAATGTCATTCTCTGCTGCAGAAAAGTACTTGACATATTGCCTATATCTATGGGTCACTTGGTGCTAGGAACCCCAACTTGTGGCAGGTGATGTGGCAAGTGGCCAATCCACAACTTGGTCATGTGGCACTTGTGGCAGGTCACGTGGTACACGTGGCACTCGTGGCTGTTCACGTGAAACTCGTGACAAGTCACGTGGCACCCCTGGCAGTTCCTGTGGCACCCGTGGCCGGTAACGTGGCAAGTGGACAATACACAACTTGTGGCAGTTGATGTGGCAAGCGGACAATACACAACTTGTGGCAGGTGATGTGGCAAGTGGACAATGACATACAGCATATGTACTTGCCTTAAAACGGAGGTCCACCCTAAAGTGGACCTTCCGCTCATTGGAATCCTCCCCCCCTCCGGCGCCACAATTGGCACCTTTCAGGGGGGAAGGGGGTGCAGGTACCTGTACAGTACAGGTATCTGCACCCACTTCCGGCATAGCTATCTGCGGAAAGGGGCGTAGATTACACCCCTTTCTGAAATTCCCCCGCTGCCTGCTGGGAAACACACGGATCCCAGAGGCAGCGGGACCATCATTATTGCGCAGCGCGACTCGCGCATGCGCAGTAGGGAACTGGGAAATGAAGCCGAAAGGCTCCACTTCCTGATTCCCATACCCAAGATGGCGGCGGCAGCACCCGAGAGACGATCGAGAGATCGGCTTCGGGTGCCGACATCGCGGGCGCGCTGGGCGGGTAAGTGTCCTTATTTTAAAAGTCAGCAGCTGCAGTATTTGTAGCTGCTGGCTTTTAAAAAAAAAAACGGCGGAACTCCCGGCGGACTCCCGCTTTAAGATCGACATCCATCATGAGAGACAACCAGTGCGGGGTGGGGGTGTGGCCGGATGTTGATGGGAGTGAGTGTGAGTGAGGAGTAAGAGCATGGTGCTGCTCTACCCCTCGGTATCCTGCCTAGTGTGATATCCCCGTCCTGTTCCTCCCCGAGCTACCTGATCCTATCGGATGTTGTCTAAAGGCCTTTCGTTATATTTTGCTCGTATGTCTCCCATGCTCGGGCACATATCGTTTACTTGAGCTGCGGGTTGCTGCCTCCAGGTTCGGGTGTGTGTGGTTGGAGTGTGGGGACTGCTGCTATCCGTGGGCTGCTGGCTGTCAGTCGGAGCGGGGGCCGAGAGTCTCGCTGGGGATCTCGCGAGACCTCGAGCGGCCCCAGGGTTCCCGTAGCGCTGTGGTGCTTCTCCCTCCGCTCCATTTGAGCTTGGCGTACAGACACGTGTGACGCCCTAGGCTCTGAGCGGCGGGCTGGCTGACACGCGTAGTGTAGGTGAGAGGGGACTCCTGTGCAGGGCTCCCTCTCCCCCGCTCTCCCCCCTTCGCTCGTTGTTCTTTGCCTCCCCTCCGGTCGAGTTGTCAGTGTGGCTGGTGAGACAAGAGGCAATGAATTGGAGAATACACTGACAGCGCTGCCTGTTTAGTCTTCTGGGGAAGAGAGAGGAAGACCTGGACGATTTGGATGCCCTGCATACCTTCTTCGTATGGATCCATGGAATGTTATGTGGCCATGAACTAGCAACTAAGATAAGTGTCTCTCTTCCCTTTTGTTCTTAATTATGATCGAAGTGAACTACTGACTAAAATTGCTGGAAAAATATTTTGAATATATACAAATATACACCAACACAAATATTTTGATTCAACAGTGGATCTGTCGCTGCAGGGTTATTGCGGGGGTTGAAGGTTGGCTGCCAATTAGTATTGTCCCCTTTTGATAAGCGAGTAACTCTCACCCCCCCCCTCCTTTTTTTTTTTTTTTTTTTTTGAGCGTGCTATATTACCCTTTCCTTGCTGGATTAGCTAATAAGTGGAAGTTAACTACTTGCGAGGTGGGTTTGTACGTGGCCATCTAATTTAATTATGTCAAGAAAAAGATCCCCGGAGGAGCAAATACCCGTAGAGGGTCAACAAATCACCCGAGCCGCTAAGGACAAAACCAATCAAATGGCTGCAGCGTCGGCAGCGGCAAAATTGGAGCGCTATGCCCACTCTGGTCCACCGTCACCCTGTAATCCAAGTTCTCAGCAGGGAAATCTACACAATAAAGATACCAAAAACTCTTCTGCGGATAGAAGGAGTCAAGGCCAGTCTCTGGCCAACCCCACTTTATCAGTTGCTAAACTGGGGGGAAATAAGGGAGGTAAACCAGCAATAGTTAAAACAAATCTGGAAACAACACAAAGCAGCTCTCATCTACCGATGCCGGGCAACCTGGATGAGGAGCCCACATTAAGGGACATTTTGAATGCAATTAAGGAATGCAAAGATTCAATATCCAGGTTTGATGAACAGCTAAGATATATAAAGGAGGAACTATTGTCTATGAGACAGGATTTGAATAGGACTATATTGAGAACTACCGAGCTCGAGGAACGCATGGGTGCTATGGAGGATGAGTTGAGGCCTGAGAGGCTGGAAATTGATTCACTTAAAAAAATAGTTACTACACAAGCGGATAAACTCGACGAGATGGAGAATAGGAACCGAAGAAACAATATCAGGGTGCTAGGCCTCCCTGAACACTGCGAGGGGACTAATTTGATAGGTTTTCTTGAGGAGTGGTTCAGAGAACTTTTTGGGGCGACAACATTTACCCCGATATTTGCAATAGAACGGGCACATCGTACCCCGGTAAAAACCCGCCATATGGGGGAGCGCCCTAGGCCTATAATGCTTAAGATCCTTAATTATCAGGATAAAGTGTCCCTACTGCGAGAGGCCAGAATGAGGGGAGATATTAGATTTAAGGGAGCTAGGATCTCTCTGTATCCTGATTTTTCCCCTGACCTTCAGAAAAGAAGAGCCGAATTTATGCCAGTCAAACGAGAAATGGTTAAATATAGGTTAGAGTATGCGCTCCTCTATCCAGCTCGCCTAAGGGTGATTGCATCAGGAAAGACGTTTTTTTTCAATACGCCAGAGGAAGCATCCCAATGGCTAGATGAAACTAAAAAGGACCTATAAATACATACTATAGGGCAGTTAGGTGGATTTCAAGGGATTCGGGGGTACACATTTTAGGGGGGGGGTGGGCAGGAACAGGGGGTATGCTTGTTGCAAATTTTTGTAGCTGGTATAGTGCACAATGTAGGTGGGGGGTAGGGGTTGAGCAATAAGGGTGTGTGGAGTACAAGTAGGTATTTGTAGTGGGGGACAAAGGGTTCCCATGAGTGGGTGTAGATTTTGGGTGAAAGCACCCAGTAGGATTGGTATGGGCGAGTGGTGGGAGTGCTGTGAGAAGGCCACAAATATACCCCTAGGGGGTAGCCCTATGGGGCGAGGGGGGCGGGGGAGGGAGTTTGGTAAGTGGGGAGGTGGGAGAGATGGGATGGGAAGGTGGGGTAAGGGAAGAATAACAAAAATAATACAAGGATACACAAATTTAGAGATGCACTATTTAGAAGGGGATGTGAGAAAATATTATATAGTATATAGGATACACGTATGTAAAGTTAAGGGGAAAAAGGGAAAAGATTTTTTGGTATTACTATTTTGTATATTTTTTCACTTTTTTTTTTTTAACTTTTTTGCTTAAAACTGCCCAATGTATGGGTCATTAAGTAGTGATGCAGGCGAAAAGGATTAAGATAATATCGTGGAATGTGCGGGGCCTGGGAGATCTGACTAAAAGAAAAGTGGTTTTGTCAGCCCTAGAGGGCAAAGGACCCGGATTATTGTGTCTCCAGGAGACGCATCTAACGGGTGAGACGACACGGTGTTTACAAAGTCAGAAATTCCAGACCCAGTTCCATTCCGTATTCTCAACCTATGCAAGAGGGGTTAGCATTCTTGTTGATAAGGCTGTAGATGTAAAGGGTAGATACATTTTCCTATATTGTCAAATTGAAAATAATCCCTACGTGGTGGCCAATATGTATGTCCCCCCTCCATTTAAACTGGAGATTCTATATGAGTTACTATCTTTTGTAATAGATAAACCCGGCATCCCTGTGATAGCAATAGGAGACTTTAATGAAGTCTTGGATAAAGCTTTGGACAGGTTCCCAACTGTAAATATACCAACAGGGAGAGATGAAACGAGGCTAGCCCGCTTCTTACAAGAAGTTGGTCTATGCGACGCATGGCGCATTCGGTATCCGGGGGAGCGACAGTATTCTTGCTACTCAGCATCTTTCTCTACACTATCGAGACTTGATATGGCTTTGGTGAATAGTAGTGCGTTGCCACGAGTGGATGAGGTGGAATATGCCCCGAGAGGAGTCTCGGACCACTCCCCCCTAATATTGACACTCTGTGTAGGTAAGAAACAATACTCTGGCCAATGGAAAATTGACCCTTCATGGTTGGAATTAATAAAGGATACTGACCGGGTGACAACTGAGTTAAAGGAGTTTATCTACGTTAATACGGGTACAGCATCAGCGGGTGTTGTGTGGGACTCTTTAAAGGCCTTTTTGAGGGGTCTCTTTATTCAACAAATTGCTAGAAATAGGGCCGAGACGAAAAAACAGGAAGAGGAAGCCATTAAGGCGGTGTCATTGTCAGAAAGACAATATATTATTAATCCGAATCCTATTACACAGAAGGCTTGGCTTGATAATCAGCAAGAGTATAGGACAATTACCAGGCGTAAGATGGATAATAGGCGCATATTGCAGAAACAAGTAAATTTTGGGGAGGGAGAGAAAGTGGGACGAATATTGTCTTTGCTGGTTAAAGCAAATACGGCCCCCCCAGCGATATTATCAATTAGGACGCCAGGGGGAGAGACCACTTCTGAATCATCCACTATTAATAATACATTCTATCACTATTATAGCTCATTATATAAATCCCAAGGGGGGAGCGAAGGGGGAGACATGGCTGCTTTTCTGGGGATTTTAGATATGCCAACAGTAACAGAAGAAGATTTAGCAATATTGGAGGCCCCAATTACTATTGAGGAACTCCAAAAAGCGGTGGCAGAGATGCCTAACTTAAAAGCACCAGGGCCCGATGGACTACCAATCGAGGTCTACAAGAGGTATGGAGAGCTCCTGCTCCCACAATTGCTGGAGACATTGAGGCAGGCCTTGGAGTATAGAACTTTGCCTTCCTCGATGCTGGAAGCCACTATAGTGGTTATTCCTAAAGAGGATAAGGACCCTATGGACCCGGCCTCATATCGTCCGATCTCGCTTTTGGGGTCGGATGTAAAAATTTTAGCAAAAGTGCTCGCAACACGTTTAAAAAGAAGTGTCCATAAACTCGTTCACCCTGATCAGTCGGGCTTCATTCCGAATAGATCCACCAGTGTTAACATCCGTAGACTCTTCTTGAACACCCAGATTCCGGTAGATAATGGAGGTGCCAGAGCAGTTCTGACTCTGGATGCAGCCAAAGCATTTGACACCCTCGAATGGGTATATTTATTTAAAGCGCTTACTAGATTTGGGTTTGGCCCAAATTTCATCAAATGGGTAAAACTACTCTACACTGATCCAAGAGCGAAAATTAAAATTAATAATGAGCTCTCTGAGACGTTCTTGTTGGAACGAGGCACGAGACAGGGGTGCCCCCTTTCCCCTTTATTATTTGTTTTGGCAATGGAGCCGCTGGCTATTGCCATTAGGGCCTGCCCTAATATACAGGGATTTAGGAGAGGACAGTCGGAGGAAAAAATCGCATTGTTTGCCGACGACGTCTTGCTGTTCTTAGGGGATGTTCAAAATTCATTGAAAGTGGTAATGAAGATGATTGGAGAATTTGGTCTTATATCAGGATTAACCATTAATTGGGATAAGTCCGCCTTACTGCCATTGGTAAGGGGGTCTACTGGCGCTCCCCAGGATATCGTGAATCTGAAGCAGGTAGAGAAGTTTAAATATCTGGGGGTGTGGATTACTAGAGATGTAAATTCTTATCTGGAAGATAACCTATCCCCTCTTTTAGTGAAGCTAAAACAAAAGGCTGATATCTGGAGCCGCCTCCCCCTCTCATTGGCGGGTCGCTGCAACCTGGTTAAGATGGTATGGCTCCCTCAAATTCTGTATTTTCTCCACAATTCACCATTATGGATTGGGGAAGGGTGGTTTAAGAAAATAGAATCCTTATTCAGACTCTTTATATGGAAAAGGGGTCCCCCTGAGGATTAGCTTGCGGACCTTGCAGCTACCGCCGGAAGAGGGGGGGTTGGCGATACCACATCCTAGACTTTACTATTTGGCGGCCCAGCTACAACATCTAGCTGGAGCATTAGCAATAAATGAAACCAATCCTTGCCATAAGTTATTAATGCTAGGATGTCCACATAACACGCTTTTGGAGGCGCTGGAGGCAAATTCGTTTAATATATACTGTCCAACGATTATTCAGGTTACTAAACTTTGGAAAACAGCCAAGGACCTATTGGGATATCAGAAGATATCTGTGATGGCCCCCCTATGGGATAATAGGAATCTGGAGGAGCTATTTAAAGTCGAAAGATGTAAGGAGTGGGTAAATCAAGGGATATATAAATTAGCGCAAATGTTCCAGGGTTCAGATATCAGGTCATTTGTCGACTTAAAGTCAGAATTTTCTCTATCAAACCGCTCATTTTATAAATACCTCCAGGTCAGACATGCAATTCAGGCCCAATAAAGATCACAGGAGGTGCAGCTGAATCAGATCCCGGTGCTGTCCCAAATTATGTCTCGGTACACGCTTAAGGGCTTGATCTCATTCCTATATACTAGGCTGGGGGATAAAGTATTAGATCGAAGAGGTACGATTAAAAGTAAAAGGAAATGGGAGAGGGACGTGGGCCCACTGTCCATACCCGATTGGGATTGGATAATGGAACAGGGAACTAAGGTCTCCATCTCTCCATCACAGAAAGCCTCCCAACTCTTCTTCTTTCACCGGGTATATTATACACCTAGGAAAATGTTTAGAATAGGGTGGAGAGATAATGATCAGTGTCCTAGATGTGGCCGAGCTGGAGACTTCATCCATATGTTTTGGAGGTGTCCGAAACTTTTTAGATACTGGACACGGGTGATAGAGCATGTGAATGAAGTCTTCGGTTTGACATTGGATGCAACAGTGAGGACTTGCTTGTTGGCTATACCAGAGGGATATAAAATCCCTAAAAATATATTTATACCAGTGACTAGATGCCTTTTCCAGGCAAGGAAGCTGATTGCTCAAAATTGGCAGTCACATTCTAGCCCACTACCTGAAATATGGATGGCCAATATAAAGAAAATAATTAGCAACGAAAGGGTTTTTTTTGTTAAGCAGGGTAATAGTAAGAAGTTCGAAAGTATATGGAGCTTCGGATTGTTGAAATTGGGGATTCCCTTATAAGTAGTTGAGATAGAATGTGTGTTTCTTGGTGATATCTCTTTTAGCGACTTTTGTCATGTAGTCTCTTATTTAGTGTGTGCTTTCATGCGCTGGGGGGTGGGGGTGGGACTGAGTGGAGGGGGGGATGGGAGAATATACACACCTAGGTGTAAAATAAGGTAAATAACTATGGTGGTTGGGCTAAAATGAGTTGTAGGCAGTGGGGTTTTGTTATCTCGATTGTTTACCTATTTTCGGATATATATAAATTTTTTAAATAGTAAAGAAAAGAAAAGAGGAAAGAAATGAAAAAAGAGAAGAAAATATTTGAATAAATAAGCCACAATGATGTGCAAACTGGGAGGAGAGAAATATGAGCTCAAAGGTGAATTGAGTCTCCCGAATAAATTCACTGAGGTGGCAAAAAAAAAAAAAAAAAAAGATTGACATCCATGACTTCTTAAATCAGGCATGCTGATAACTTCATTGATGTGATAAATATAAATGAAATAAGATGTGTGTGTTTTTTTGCACTGGTACACTGCAAGTATGAGAAGTTGATGTGACAGATATATATAAGTAAGTAACTAACCATCTTCCAAAATTTCTAATTCAAATAGAAAAGATTAGAAAAATAATATAATTTAATAGAATAAAATAAAAAGAATATACAGCCATCTTCTGAAATTCGAATTTCAAATAGAATGAATTCAAATTTTTAAATTAATTAATTTTAAAATTGGATAGAAAAAATTATAATAAAATAGAAAGTTGACTAGAAAACAATAGAATAGAATATATTATATTTTATTCTGTTCTTTTCTATTGTTTTTCTAGTCTATTATTTTATATTCTATTAAAATCTTTTCTATTCATATTCGAATTCATTCTATACGAAATTCGAATGTCGAAAAAAATATAATTATAATACACATATATATATATATATATATATATATATATATATATATAATAATATTTTTTTCGACATTCGAATTTCGTATAGAATGAATTCGAATTTGAATAGAAAAGATTTCGATAGAATATAAAAGAATAGACTAGAAAAACAATAGAACAGAACAGAATAAAATATAATATATTCTATTCTGTTCTATCGTTTTTCTAGTCTATTCTCTTTTTCCATTCTAATCTTTTCTATTCAAATTCGAATGCATTCTATATGAAATTCGAATGTCGGAAAGAAATATATATATATTATAAAACCACCATCTTCCGAAATTCGAATTTAGTATATAATGATTTCACCAAATCACCAAATTTGGGGTTTCTAGCACCAAGTGACCCTGAGATATGTGGCCCCAAATTTGGGTCACAAAATGTAATTCTCTGCTACAGAAAAGTGCTTGACATATTGTCCATATCAGAGAATGACATTTTGCGACCCAAATTTGGGGCCACATATCTCGGGGGCCACACTCTAGCTGTAAGTGGCCCCCAAGATACATATCACACTTGGTGCTAGGAACCCCATAACTTTTGGCAGGTGATGTGGCAAGTGGACAGTCCACAACTTGGTCACGTGGCACTTGTAGCAGGTCACGTGGCACCCGTGACCGGTCACGTGGCACCCGTGGCCGGTCACGTGGCACTCGTGGCAGGTGTCGTGGCAAGTGGACAATACACAACTTGTGGCAGGTGATGTGGCAAGTGGACAATCCCCAACTTGGAGTTCGGGTTAGGTTTAGGGTTAGGGTTGGGGTTGGGGTTAGGGTTTCCCCTTGAAGAATAAGGCTTGGACTCAGTTATGGAATAAAAATAAATAGAAAAATAATATTTTATACTATTCTGTTCAATTGTTTTTCTAGTCTATTCTTCTGTATTCAAATCTTTTCTATTCTAATTCATTCTATAGGAAATTCGAATTTCGGAAGATGGTGTGTATATATATTGTGTTATTATTTTATATTCTATTTTACTGTATTATTTTTTAGAAATCGATTTATATTTTTTCGATTTTTCTTCAAATTTGTTTGCAAATTCGATTCAAATTATTTTCAAATTCGATTCGACTAGAATTGTTTCCGAATTTGATGTCGAATGCATTCAAATTCATTTGTTATATTTCTTTCGTATTCGTTGTAATTCGTTATTTTTTTATTCGGATGCATCCGAATGTCCGAAAGATGCAAAATTCGGCCGAATTTCGATTCGTTACGAAACGAATTGCACATGCCTAAAGTGGATTTGCCTTTCGTAAATAACCCCCATAGTGTGTATGGACACATTGGCTAATATGGAGCGGAGTTTCCAGGCAGAAAAAAAAAGAGCTCAAAAAAGCTCAAAAGCCTGAAGGAGCTGCTTCTTTGAGCTACAGTGTGCATGAGCAATTAAAAGAACGTATATTTTTAAAATGCGTACAAGATATCATCAGTAGTAAAAAAAATCTATATTTCTATTAGTCAAAGAGATTTTTTGTGGATCTAGTTTTTTTTTTTTTTTTTTTTTGTTTGCAATTTAAAATCAATAGCCACAAGATTCGGCAGCAATGCATGTTAGACAACAAGCTCTTAAGCTATATACTATTTTAATCCCCTTGATGCTGTGACAGGAACAATATCAGATCTTTGGAAAAATCATTTAGTATATTATACAGACCTCTGAGAAAGCTGTTGATAAGTTGCAGATTGTTGGTTTCTGATATAAAGGCTTCCAATGCGGTGGAGCTGTCCTGTCCTGCTGTGTGGAATGTCTGCTGCACTTTGCCTGCTATCCACCAATGCCTCTCATCCATTTCTTCAACTTTTCACTCCAGAAAACTTAGAAAACTCTGCTTCTTCATGGGGAAAAAAAGTATTTGAAGAAAGGAGTTATATCAGAACCCAGCAAAGTTGCATCTGTTGTCAAGGCCAACAGTAAACACTCTTTAACAATGAACATCTCTCTAACTGGTAACCCTTTCATTAACTCCTGGGGACAGTAACAAAAGAAGCTGTGTTTGTAAACCTTCAGATAAGCTGCTTGTTATGGACTACGTACACTAGAAATAACCTAGTGAAAACTAATGAAACAGCTAGACATTTACAGGTATAATGCATATAAATTCTCTGAAACACCATTGAATACAGGTGCATCTCATAAAATTAGACTATCATCAAAAAGTTAATTTCATTAATTTTATTGAAACAGTGAAACACATATTTTATATAAATACGTTATACGTATTTCTTTCTTTTTATTTTGATGAATATGGCTTACAACTAGTGAAAACCCAAAAATCTGTATCTCAGAAAACTAGAATATCACATAAGACCAATAACAAAAAAATATTTTTAATATAGAAATTGTGCCTTACTCAAAAGTATGTCCATGTACAGTATGCATGCACTCAATAATTGGTTGGGGCTCCTTTTGCATGAATTACTGCATCAATGTGGCGTGGCATGGGGGTGATCAGCATGTGGCACTGCTAAGAAGTTATGGAAGCCCAGGTTGCTTTGATAGCGGCCTTCAGCTTGTCTGCATTGTTGGGTCTGGTGTCCTCTAGCAGGGAATTCTAGAGCACTTCATGCTTCCCTCTGCTGACCAGCTTTATAGAGTTACTGATTTCATCATCCAGCAGGACTTGGTACCTGCCTACACCGTCAAAAGTACCAATAACTGGTTTAATGATCATGGTATCACTGTGCTTGTTTGGCCAGCAAACTCACCTGACCTAAACCCCATAGAGCAAGGGTAGGCAACCTCGGCCCTCCTGCCGTTTTGAAACTACAAGTCACATAAGACATTGCAAGATCCTGACAATCACAGGCATGACTCCTAGAGGCAGAGGCATGATGAAATTTGTAGTTTCACCACAGTTGGATGGCTGAGGTTGCCTACCCGTGCCATAGAGAATGAGAGACACCAGACCCAACAAAGCAGACAAGCTGAAGGCCACTATTAAAGCAACCTGGGCTTCCATAACGCCTCCATACAACGCTGCATTGATGCAGTAATTCATGCAAAAGAGATCTTGACCAGGTATTGAGTGCATACTACACTGTACATACTTTTTTGCCAACACTTCTATATTAAAAATCCTTTTTTTTATTGGTCTTATGTAATATTCGACTTCTCTGAGATACTGAATTTTGAGTTTTCATTAGTTGTAAGCCCTAATCATCAAAATTAAAAGAAAGAAATGCTTGAAATATATCACTCTGTGTAACTATATAATTTATTTCACTTTTTGAATTGAATTACGTTACTGAAATATATTAACTTTTTGATGATATTCTAATTTTGAGATGCACCTGTCTAACATGATGGCACCTAGAATGCCAATAGTGTTCCTAGTGCTAAAAAAATTTATAATAAAAAAAAAAGTATGGAAAAAAAAAAAAAATCACATCCACAAATAATGTGGAGACGCAATAGATGTAATGAATAAGAAAAAAAGAGTGGTAACTAAAGCCTGGTACACACAATGAGATTATTGGGCGAATTACCGTGTTTTTTTTTTTGCATGCTAGTCTTCATATCAAAAAAAGAAGAGGTTACTAAAATACCAAAATCCTCGTACGACAGAATAAAAATAAGTAAGTGATGTATTGCATATGTATTGTGTTTTCAGATGAAATCTGTACTGATTAAAAGGAAAATCGTACGATCTGGTATGAGACGAGAAAGTTTTTCGTGCTTGTCCCTACGGAAAATTTCGGACAAAAGTTGTGTACTAATGATCTGATTATCATACGATCTCTTTGAAATTGGTATTTTTCATCTGATTTTCAAAGGTAAATTCTTAGGAAAATTTATAAGAACATTCTCAAAACGTTTGAATGTAATTTGATAGACTTTGCTTGCTTTTAACATTTAATTTGGGAATGAATGGACTTTACTGAACAAAAACCACATTCACTGTTAGAAATTCGTTGTTGTACTGGTTTTCATGTCCTAAATCAACATACTAGGAAGACATGAAGTTTTCTATGGAACGCACCAGGGACTAAAGCCTAGTACACACGATCAGATTTTCGGACAACCGTTCGTCTGTTTTTTGTGGCATGCTAGGCTCATGTCGAAAGTGAAGAGGTTACTCACCATATGAAAAATTCTCATACGACAGAAAACAACTTCAGAAGTGACGTAATGTATTGACTAGTTTTGTATGTATTCTTTTGTTTCTGAGCATTCGTAGTCTTGCTCTTACGATTTTTTTCGGACGAAAACCATACTAATTAAGTGAAAATGGGAGGTTGAGTTCATGTATGACAAAAATGTTATAGTCTGCACATCCAGTTTTTGTCTGATGAAAAATTGGAATCGGCTGTTGAAAGCTCCATACTAATGATCTGTAAATGGTCAGATCGTTCATCTGACAAAGTTTTACTTCCTATTTGCGTATCGTGTGTACGGGCCTTAAGCACTTCAGCCCCAGACCATTTTGCTGGCCAAAGACCAGACCACTTTTTGCAATTATGCACTGCGTCACTTTAACTGACAATTGCGTGGTCATGCGATGTGGCTCCCAAACAAATTTTTTTTTCCCCACAAATAGAGCTTCCTTTTGGTGGCATTTGATCACCCCTGCGGTTTTTATTTTTGCGCTACAAACAAAAATAGAGCGACAATTTTGAAAAAAAAGCATTATTTTTTACTTTTTGTTATAATAAATATCCCCCAAAAATATATTAAAAAAATGTTTTTTTCCCTCAGTTTAGGCCGATACGTATTCTTCTACATATTTTTGGTTAAAAAAAAAAAAAAAAAAAAATCGCAATAAGCGATTGATTGGTTTGAGCAAAAGTTATAGCGTTTACAAAATAGGGAATAGTTTTATGGCATTTTGATTAATCAGCGATTTTTATTGTGACTGCGACATTATGGCAGACACATCGGACATTTTTGAGACCAATGTCATTTATACAGCAATCACTGCTATATAAATGCAGTGATTCCTGTGTAAATGACACTGGTAGTGAAGGGGTTAACCAGTGGGTGGCAGTGTAGGGGTTATGTGTTCCTAGGAGTGTGTTACTAACTGTTGGGGGCTGGGCTTTCATTTAGTGAACACTGATCTCTCCTCCAGTCACATGGAGCAGAGATCAGCGTCACTAGTTGCTAGGCAGAACAGGGAGATGCTGTTTACAACGGCATCTCTCCGTTCAGCCTCCAGTGAGATGATCGCGGGTATGCCCATGGCGATCGAGTCCCCAGGACCTGCGACCAGACTCACGGGGGTCCTGACCGGCACGCGAGCGCGCCGCTGGCAGCTCGCTCGCAATGGCAGGGCGTCAAATTTAAAGGGACATACAGGTACGCCCATTTGCCTGCCCGTGCCATTCTGCCAACGTACATCAGTGTGCGCCGGTCGGGAACCGGTTAAGGTAAAGCCTTGAACTAAAAATCTAAGAAAGCTTTCATTTTTCTGCAACAGAGGTACAATAATGGTACATAGGGGAGCTGGAATTTAGAAAAAAAAAAGTGATCTTTGCCTCTTAAAAGCTCACCTTTAAAAAAATAATAAAAAACAAAAAAAAAAAAATCACAAATTTTTGCTGGTTAAAAATGTGCATTTATTGTTTATTGTTTTTGTAAGTGCAATGTCAGGCTGCTGCAAGCTCTGCCTTATCTCTGTATAGGCTTTTCATTTGGAGAGCTGGAGGGAGTGTCATAGGAGTATGAGTGTGCTGATTACCACACTTGTGTTCCATTGAGAATGTGGCAGATGGGGGTTGTAGTTTATCTATTGATAGTGACAGTGGCTGCTGTCACGGGGAGTGGGCTCAGGGGATGAGGGAGACTTATCAACATACTACACCTGAAATACGGATGTAACATGTAGCTAAAGGTGGCGTTAGCCTTTAAGTAACTTTCAGTCCGAACTTAAAGCCTTTTTAAACCCAAGAATAAACATTTTTCTATATCTAAATTGAATACAATCAGTGCAAAGAGAAATATATAAAAGATAAAATGCAGCTGAACACTAAAAGAGTTTTCACATAATCCAAAAGTCAATATTTAAACAAAGGAGTGCAGTGCATGTCAGGGCTTAATAAAACATCTCAAATGCAGTAAAAAGTCAATTTAAATCCAAAGGAAAAAACAGAACAAAAAGGTGGCCTAACAGTCCCAGCAAGCAAAAAATCCACGTGAGAAGTTTCAATACAAGGGTGACTTTTTTTTTAAATATATTTATTTGTATATTTTTATATATACTGTATAAGGACTGGTAAGCTATAATATGTCATGGCTACATTAGTTTAAATTATTTTTTTAAAGCGTTGCTTTTTTTTTCCAAAGACTAATCTGGCCAGTACACACTTTCTGTTCTAGGGTGACAATGCTCATTCATCGTACTGTATATATGGCAAAGGAGTGCCAACTCTAGGCTGCTTACTAGTGAGTTGGACTACAAAATACATCCTTGTTTCCATAGCATGGGGGATGCGTTCTATTGATCAAATACAGTAAGTGAACTGGGCAGGGCTGATAACATTACTTGGGATTACAGTGCAGTAGTGGCAGAGTGCGCCAGAATTTAGTTGATTACTGGATTTCCAGCAGGATCAAGTGTAACAAAACACGTCAACAGTTTAGTAACAGACCAACAAGGAGCAAATAAGAGAAGTTCATTGTTGTGGTTTATAAAAAAACATTAAAGTACAACTATGGGCAAAACTTTTTTTTTACATTTCGAATTGAGTGGAGAGGGATTAGAACAACGGTCAGTTCTTATTGCTGTCCGTGCCCTTCCGTTAGGGTGATTCACACTCTCCATAGCTCCTAACTGTCCCTGATTTGTAACAAAGTCCCTCTTTCCTCCTCACTTGTCCCTCATTTTGGTCTGATCCATATAGTTGTATAAAAAAAAATGCACCATTTATCTTTCAAAAAGTGTTTCCCAGTTCTAAACCTTTCATCCAAATTATAAATTATTGTTGTAAATTTCAAAAGCCAAAATAAAGGAATAATAGTTAATAACAAATAATTTTTTTGTATAATTCTCCTTTAAGGGGGTGTGGCAGCAGGTGTGTCCTATGCCTAGTGTATGGCTATGCCAGGTGTCCCTTGTTCCCATCTAAAAAAAAGTTTGGAGGTATACCTCTCTATTAGTCCGGTTTACCATTATCATTGAAAGTGAATGATAAAAAAAAATCCCAAATTTTGTGTTGTCCCCAGAAAAGGAGCAGAATAGAAATCTTCCAATGGGGTTCTGGTGACCCAAGGGTCCCCAAAGAATCCCCTTAATTTTCAGAGATTCCCCCTCACTTCCTGTTTTGGCTATGGGACAGGAGGTGAAGTCTCCCCAATAGGGCACAGATGGCAAAAAATAAACTGACAGGGGTTTTGACCTTCCCTTACTCAATCTAAAATGGAAAAAAATAAAAAGTTTTGCCTATAGTTGCCTACCTTAATCTTTACTTGATTTGCAGAACGTATGGATTATTGCTAATAAATATGTGCTCCACTGATATTAGAAAGCTACCCTTAATCATTGTCATGACAAAATTTGAATTTTTTTCTGCAGTAGCGGCTGCAGCCACTGATCAGTGTATTCTGACAGCGTCAGGTTCCACTGTCAGAATACAATATCCTGCAAGAAGGGGGGAATTCCTGCATCCAACTCGCTTGTATGGATGCAGGAATCTTTTAGTGCAGCAGTAGCTGAATGGAAAAAATTAAAATAAACGAATAACCATCAACTTGTGAATTGGGTTTTCCTGGTTTCATTTTCATTTTTTCAAAAATAAAAAAACACATTAGCTGTTTTTACAACCCATGAAAAGATGCAATTCAACAGGAATGTAAGCAATGTCATGATCTGGTTTACAAGATAAAGAGGTTGCAGGGGCTAGCTTACTGGAATGTTACCATTTTTTTTTTTTAAATGGAAACCTGTAGTGAAAATATATGGAGGCTGCCGTTGCTGATTCTTCCTTCTAAAAATGCTAGTTCCTGGGATCTCAAGCTAATGCAACGACTTTAGTATTTTTTAGGTCACCGACTTAGAATGAGTATGCAGATTAGGAATTCTGTCCTTCTTGACGGGTACGCTAGACCTTGGTCTACCTCTCAAATAACTGAAGACAGAGACAGTCAGGAAAAATATATATATATATATATATATATATATATTTTTGACTTAAAGTGAGATTAAAGTCTTTTTTTTTTGGGTATTTAATCACCTCTGCAGTTATTTTTTGCGCTATAAAACAAAAAAAAGCGACGATTTTGAAAAAAACATTTTTTTTTACTTTTCGCTATAATAAATATCCCCAAAAAACAATAAAAAAAAAATTTCCCTCCTTTTAGGCCAATAAGTATTCTTCTACAAAAAAAAAAAAATCACAATAAGAGTTTGATTGGTTTGCGCAAAAGTGATAGCATCTACAAAATAATTTTATGGCATTTTTATTAATATATATATTTTTTTACTAGTAATGGCGGCAATCAGCGATTTTTATTGTGACTGCGACATTATGGCGGACACGTCAAATAATTTTGACACATTTTTGGGACCACTGGCATTAATAAAGCGGCCAATGCAAAAAATTGCATTGATTACTGTAAAAATGTCACTGGCTGTGAAGGGGTTAACTGCTAGGTAGCGCTGTAGGAGTTAAGTGTGTCCTAGGGAGTGATTCCAACTGTGGGGGGCTGTGTGTGACACATCACTGATCGCTGCTCCCGATTACAGGGAGCTGTGATCAGCGAGTGTGTCATTAGGCAGAATGGGGAGATGCTGGTTTACATTAGCATCTCCCCATTCTTCCTCACAGTGAGACGATCCCGGGTGTCCCTGCAGACAGTGAGTCCACAGGACCCGCGATCCCGCTCACAGAGCTGCTGGCGGGCGCGCACACCCGCAAGCTGCCTCTTAAAGGGCAACATACAGGTATGTTAATCTGCCTTTACGTGCCCTTCTGCCGCAGTATAGCTGGGTGAGGCAGTCGGGAAGCAGTTAATAACAAACATGTTATACTCACCTGCTCTGTGCAATAATTTTCAACACAGCAGTCCTGAACCTCCTCTTCTCGGGTCCCTTACAGGCACTCCTTGCACCTCCCCCCTGCCAAATGGCCCCACAGCAAGCAACTTGCTATGGGGGCACTCAAGCCAAGCCGCTGCTCTGTGTCTCCATTAACATAGAGCCATGGCTTGTTCCACCCCCTCTCTCTTCATTAGCTCACTGACTTTGACAGCTAATGGCACCCGCTGATGTGTCTCAGCCAATCAGGAGGGAGAGTCTTGGACAGCTGAGGTTCTCGTGCAACATCGCTGGATGGGGATGGTGCTCAGGTATTATGGGGTCTGCTGTGCACAGGTTTTTTTTTTTATCTTAAGGCCTCATGTGCACTGCAGATGGTAAACAGGTGTTTAGGAGCATTTGGGCCCCTGAACTCTTCTCAATTCAGGGGCATTTGAAAACGGCAAATGCTTGTAACAGCATGTAAAAGCATCAGAGGGAGAGACCCTGTTTTTTTGCTGCATTGTAGGCATTTGGGAAGGTCTACTGATCTGAAAAATCTGTTATCTGTCAAAAACGCTTCTAAACGCAAATGTTCCTGAAATGCCGCAGAACGTGCATAAAGGCAATATGTAAAAGTGGCAAAACGGACATTTTTAACCACTTGCTTACGGGGCACTTAAACCCCCCTCAGTCCCAGACCAATTTTCAGCTTTCAGCGCTGATGCACTTTGAATGACAATTGCGCGGGCATACAACACTGTACCCAAATTAAATTTTTATCATTTTTTTCCCACAAATAGAGCTTTCTTTTGGTGGTATTTAGTTACAGCTCGGAGTTTTATTTTTTGCTAAACAAACAAAAAAAGATGCAAAAAAAAAAAAAAATCATGTTTTAATAGTTTGTTATAAAATTTTGCAAACGGGTCATTTTTCTCCTTCATTGAAGTGCGCTGATTAGGCGGCACTGATAGGCTGCATTGGTGAGCACTGATGGGCTGCATTGGTGGGCACTGATAGGCATAGTTAAGGCGGCACTAATAGGCACAGATAAGGCGGCACCGATGGGCACAGATAAGGCGGCACTGATGGGCAAAGATGGGCACAGATAAGATGGCACGGATAAGTGGCACGGATGGGTGGCACGGATGGGCACTGATAGGTACCACAGATAGATGGGACTGATGGGCACTGATAGGTGGCACTGCTGGGCACTGATGGGCGGCACTGCTGGGCACTGATGGGCGGCACTGGGGTGCAGCACCTTTGAGGCAGATTGTGGGCACTGTGGGTGGCACTGTGGGGTGGCACTATGGGCACTGACGGGGGGCACTTTTACTTTTACTTCAGGATGGCACTGCGGGAGGCAGGTGGGCACTGGCAGGTGGCAGGTGGTCCCTTGTATTGATGGCCGTGATCGGGACTGATGACCCGATCACGGCCGCCGGTGATCGGCTTTTTTTTTTTCTCCTCGCGCTATCAGCGCGAGGAGGAATAATAGCCGATTACCGGCTCCATTCTATCACATGATCAGCTGTCATTGGCTGACAGCTGATCGCGTGATAAGGGGTCGGGATCGACCCCTTGCACGGATCGGTGATCAGGCGAGTCTCATGGACTCGCCGATCACAGAGCGCGCCGCGCGCGCCCCTCAGGGGGCGCGCAGGCCGCTCGTACACGGGACGACGTCAATAGACGTAGTCCCGGAAATGTAGGTAATGCCGTCATTTGGCAATAGCGCGGATCCCAAGTGGTTAACTGTCGGTTACTAACTGCCAAGTTAGTGTTCAGAAGAGGTTTTCAAATGTCCTGTGTACATAAAGCCTAATGCATAGAATGCATTAAGATAAAAAGAAAAAAAAAAAAATTCTGCCTTTACAACCACTTTAATAGTAAACGCAATTTCCTGCAGTATAGCACAGAACAAGGGCCTTTTTTGTAATCATTATGACCAGGTCATTTGCAGATACCTTTAGGCAACTAGACAAGGCAAAAAAAAAAAAAAAATGTTGCAGGGATATAACCGGTCTCATTCCCAGCATTCCTTGGTGCTTAGTGGGAGGTCCTGGTGCTTAGTTGGGGGGGGGGAGATAGGGGGCCCTGGTGCTTAGCGGAGATGGGGGGTCCTGGTGTTAGTGGGAGAGATGGGGGTCTTGGTGCTTTGGGGAGGCAGAGTGGGGGACACTGCCAGTCAGTGGGGGAGGGAGCACTGGTGCTCCTTACCTGGCCGCTTGATCCATCTGGCTTTCTGTGTAAAAGAATCCTCCCTCTCTCACATTTCTTCTGGGCCGATTTTTCTCATCTAAAAAGGGATGCCAGTGCAGTGAACGATCTCAAGAAAGCAAAACTTCCTCTGCTGACTTCTCTGCTAGGCTCTAACTGATGATATAATTTATTGCAGAGATCAGCGGAGGTCACTGGTGGAAGTTACTGCATGGGCATCCTCTTCAGTGGGCCCCCCCCCATTTGGAGACCCTTGTGCAGTGAACACCCTGCACACATGGATGACACCTCGCTGGTCATATCACTGTGTTCTTGATTTTGGTTTCAAATTGAAAATACTGCCCTCTTGAACATTGTTCACTCTCTTGATGTATTATGTTTCAACAGTATCTCCCTCCCACTGCACTCCAGGAAACAGGTAAAGGATATTAAAAATCGAATTTTCCCAATTGTGCACAGTACATGACACAAGCTTCTTTAAAGCATTATGACTGGGATGTACAAAAGCAGTTCGTCTCGGGTGGACAACACGACAGGACAAGAAATGCTTGGCAGAGAGCAGGTTGTAGCACCTTACACCAGAAATTGGCATCAGGGGAGACTTGTACATCCACCTGGTAGAACAAATGAGTGAATAGAAGCCCAGGTAACAGCCTTGCAAATCTGGGAAACAAGTGCCTGATGACAAAAGTACAAAAAGCACTCGTATATCTGGCAGAGTGCAATATCCTAATTAACCACTTACAGACCGGACCATTTTGCTGGTCAAAGACCAGACCACTTTTTGCGAAACGGCACTGCGTCGCTTTAACTGACAATTGCGCGGTCGTGCGACGTGGCTCCAAAACAAAATTGAGGTCCTTTTTTTCCCACAAATAGAGCTTTCTTTTGGTGGTATTTGATCACCCCTGCGGTTTTTATTTTTTGCGCTATAAACAAAAATAGAGCGACAATTTTGAAAAAAAACGCATTCTTTTTTACTTTTTGTTATAATAAATATCCCCCAAAAATATATAAAAAAAAACATTTTTTTCCCTCAGTTTAGGCCGATACGTATTCTTCTACATATTTTTGGTAAAAAAAAAAAAAAAAAAAAAAAAAAAATCGCAATAAGCGAGTATTGATTGGTTTGCGCAAAAGTTATAGCGTTTACAAAATAGGGATAGTTTTATAGCATTTTTATTAATAATTTTTTATTATTTTTTTTTTTACTAGTAATGGCGGCGATCTGCGATTTTTATTGTGACTGCGACATTGTGGGGGACCCATCGGACATTTTTGAGACCATTGTCATTTATACAGTAATTGCTGCTATATAAATGCAGTGATTCCTGTGTAAATGACACTGGCAGTGAAGGGGTTAAGTGTTCCTAGGGGTGTGTTACTAACTGTGGGGGGGTTGGGCTTTCATTTAGTTAACACTGATCTCTGCTCCAATCACATGGAGCAGAGATCAGCGTCACTAGTTGCTAGGCAGAATGGAGAAATGCTGTTTACACGGCATTTCCTCCATTCAGCCATCCCGTGAGACGATCTCGGGGATGCCCGCGGCGATCGAGTCCGCGGGTCCCGCGACCAGACTCACGGGGGTCCCGACCAGCGCTCCCGATGGCAGGGCGGCATTGAATATTGGACGTACCTGTACGCCAATATGCCTGCCCGTGCCATTCTCTCGACGTACATCGTCGTGCGCTGGTCGGGAACCGGTTAAGGTGGAAGGCAGAGACCATCTTTGCAAGAAAAGAGGTCTTAGACCTCCAGACAATTTTATCCTTTTGCAACAGTAACAAAGGCTCTTTACAGGATAAGGGTGTTAACTTAGACTCTCCACACAATGATGACAGCCACAAGAAAGGTCCCCTTATGGGTCAGGTCAGACAAAGGAAAATTCCTAAAGTTTAAAGGGTAGCTTCCGAAGATCCGAAAGAGAACCAGGTGCGAGATACTCCTTAACAAAATCTTTAATTAGAAAATGAGAGGCCAAAGGTCTCTGAAACAAAGATCAAGGCTGAGATTTGTCCTTTAAATGGTATTCAAGGCCAAAAGTTGGTTCAGTTCAGATTGGAGGGACAGTAAATACTCCACAAAGTACTGTCTAAGGTGAAAGTTGTGCGACTCACAACAAGCATGGTAGGCCTTCCGGGTACGATGGCAGACTTTACAAGAAGTCAATTTTCAAGCCTTCAAGTAGGTAGGAGTGGTTTAGTCCAACAGGCCTTAGTCCCACATTACCACTGCTGCAATAACCATACAGTTAATGCCAGTGACTGAGAAACAGGATAGAACACTGGTCCTTGGGACATGAGATACAGATGATCCTGAATTGGGCCACAGAGCTTCTATCAAAAACTTGAGTATGTCAGAGCACCTTGCCCCTGGAGCCAATTTGGTGCTTTGAGGATTACCAGAATGCCCTGTTTCTCAATCCTGCAGAGTAGGCCAGACAGAATCTGGAGGGGCAGAAAGGCATAGTTGAACTGATACCATAGCATCACTAGTGTCCACTAGTAGGCCCAACAGTCTTAGGAACTGGCAACAAATTTTGTCCAGTTTATTTTTAAAGTGGAAGCAAGCAGATTCACATTTGATATTCCTTAACTGTAGTAAGAGGATTGAAAGACCCCGGGATTCAGAAGCTGACAGAGAAAAGTCCATCTGACAATTTTCTTTGCCTGGGATGTGTATGGTGGACTGGGCCAGAACATGAAGTTCTGCCTAGGAAAGTCAGTTTCTCTTGGAGTGACATAACCTCTGGTGCCTCCTTAATGATTGATGTAAGTCACAGCTGTGGCACTGTTTGATTGGTCAGGCATCCTCTTAATGGTGGAGCCCAGTATTGAAGGGACAACCGAATTTCAGAATGGTGATTCAAGTTGAGCTTCCTCCAATGACCAAGTCTCCTGCACCGACAAGGGGTTCAGGATTGCTTCCCAGCCCAACAGGCTGGCATCCATCATGAGAACTTTCTACTATTATGTAACAAAGGGCTTCCCCAACTCCAGCTCAGGAGTAGCAAACCATCATGCTGACCCTGAACCAGGTGCATAGGGTGGTCTGTTTGTCCCCCACAGCCAGAAGTTGCAATGGTCTGGAGTGAAACTGGACATCGGTCATGTTCTTGAAGGAGATATATAAAACAAACAAAAAAAGAAAAAGGAGAGTAGCCCTGGGACTTTAAATGAGTTGGTCACAGTAACAAGACTAATAGTAGTATAACTGTTTATTAAAATTAATGTACATACATGGATAATATAGCATATTAGCTCAGCCAATGGATTTGCACATAAGAGAATAAAGTCAATACACACATTATATACAAATGCACGCATCAGAAATTCCGACGCACGTTTCGCGAGATCATTGCTTGCTCATCAGGGGTGGATGTGGATGAGATGTATCTAAATAGACAAATAAATGTGTCACAGTGGTAAATTTAAGAACAATGGCAGAATGGGCCATAGCAAAACAGCCCAATACTTACCAATGAATGAAACCAGAGTTTCCATCGCTGAACCCCCAAATGAACGGCATAGGTGAATGGTCTTAATTGTCTCAGTATGTAACTTGATAGATATCGGCTGTAAACATAGATTTATATGTCTCAATATTTTGCCAAATTTAGTAAGATGAACAACAAGTTCTTGAAGGAGGCCATCATGTGACCCAAGACCCTAATGTATGCATGAATCAAGAGCTTCCTATGGAAACGGAGGGCCATGGCATAAGGAAAGGACAAAAATGATTGTCCTGAAGCAGAAAAATTCTGGGCAAGGACGTGTCCAGAACCAGACCTAGGTACTCCAATCAGTGAAAAGGCTACAGTGATGACTTTGAGGCTGAAGATCCAACTGAAGCTCTGTAGAACCTATAATGTCTGTTGGGTGTTGGCTGACAGACAGGGAAGACTGGTCATTTAACACGAGATCGTCAAAGGTACCCTACAACGTGAATCCCTTGAGAACAGTGCAGAGCCAGAACCAGGGCAAGTACCTTGGTGAAAATACAGGCACCATGGACTGGTCAAAAAGGAGGGGCAACAAATTGGTAATGCTGATTGCCCACTGCAAAACACAGAGTGTTAGGATGAAAAAAATGGAAAAGCATAGATGGCATCGTTGATGTCTATTGAACCAGAAAATCCCACAGGAGGGGGGCAATTACTGATCTGGCATTTTCCATGCAAAACTTCTGAACCCACAGGAACAAGTTGAGAGTCATTCAGATCCAGAACGAGCCTCATTTTTAAACCATAAAGAGGTGGTCTGTCCTGGAGCATTTTATTTCAGTGGGATAGAGTGGGAGAAAGGACAGAGGAGATTGCTGGAAGATTCTGAACCGGTCCCCTGAGAAATGGATTTGGCTTTTAGACAGCAGTGGTCTAAGACTGCCATGGCAGGTCCCTCCAGGGCAAAATTAACTTTAGAGGGCCTCGATCCATTTTTCTTTTGGGTCTTTGAACACTGGATTCTCCACCAAGGGAGCCATGAGGGTCTTGCTAATATATAAGAAATGTCTGGATCAATTGCCATTTTCATGGGGAAACTTTCACTAGAATATTGCAGACCAAAAATATCTTTGCTGGGTAAATCCAGTCTCCATACAGGAAAAGCTAAACTGATGTGTGGACAGGGAAGATCTTAACTGGTGTAAGTTACTTTAGAGTCCCAATACTTGATACCCTTGGGAAAGCAGACTGTCTGCTCCAATGCTAAACAAGAGCATAAAGCTTCAATAAGGGTAGAAATAGTCCCTTTCAAATTACGAGAAATGTCTGTAGCAGGCTTTATCCTCCTGATCAGACACCTCAGAAAGTGAGGAATCTTCCTTAGCTGACACCACCTCCGCTTACACTGTGACTGGCTCTGGGGCAAAGTCAAAGACCAACTCAAGGAGGGATGTTGAAAGGGCAAAGCCATGACCCCCACTTTCTAGGGGCTTAACAAGGCCCGAAATTCTGCCCATGAACTCCTGACATTGTGTCAGAAATTTTCTCCCTATAAAAAGGAAAGAGAAGGCTGGTTATGCGATGTCCTGGCCAAATGATCAGGAGAAGGAAGTCAGAATGATGGCAACCCCTAGGGAGCTAAAGGTCCATGCACATCAGTAATATGGGGGGGGGGGTGGTGGGGGATAAAACCCTTCCTGGTCCCCCCCCCCCCTCTATCTTCAGAGACTCAGCTCTGCACTAGACAGACAGCGGCTCTGGACTTGTAAAGTACCCTGAAACTCCACACGCTGCACTTTGTTCCAAGGGGAGTACTCAGAGCAAGGACCAGGTATGGTCCCCCAAGTTCAATTACCTGAAGGCAACAGCATATAACCCAGTCAAAATAATCTAACAAAGCCTGTTTCCTGTACTGCACGAACTGGCATTTTCCAAAGCAACTACAATCTCTACTATTCATAAATGCTCTGACTTATTGGGGTTGATTTACTAAAACTGAAGAGTGCAAAATCTGGTGCAGCTGTGCATGGTAGCCACTCAGCATATAACTTTAGTTTGGTTTCTATGCAGAGCTGTACCAGATTTTTCACTCTCCAGTTTTAGTAAATCAACCCCACTGTGTGGACAGCATAGTGGGCACTCTGAAGCCTCATACACATGATCAGATTTTCGGCAGGGAATTGTGTGATCAGACAAATGTTGGATGGCAGGCTAGTAAACAGTCTGTTGTCAGATTTTCCTATCGTGTATACACAAGGCCATCACACAAAAGTCCAAAGTACAAACACGTATGCTCAGAATCAATGCTCAAACGGTGCCCAAAGGGTGGCGATCAAGAGCTGAAATTCCTTGTAGTACGTCACTACGTTTGTGTTTGTTGGCAGACAATTATGTGCCATTAGTACGCAAGACAAAATCCAGGCACACACCCTTCGGACAAGTCTGGTGATTTGTCCGTGGAAATTCCCATCGTGTGTACGAGGCTTTAGGCTTCATGTACACTAGATATTTGAAAACCTCTTCTGAACATTAAAACTTGACAGTTAGAAACCGACATTAAAAACGGTCCATTTTGCCACATTTACGTGCTGCGTTAATGAATGATTTTGTTTACAAGTGTTTTCAATGAGAAAATCTCTGTCTCTCTCAAGTTTATAAAATGTGAGTTACCGCGTTTACGAGCCGTTACAAGCATTTGGCGTTATAAATGCCTCTGAACATCCATCCAGAACGCATTCTTTTGCTTTCTGATAAGATAACAGACAAGGGTTCAGGGGCTGCTGAAACCCCCCCCCCCCAAAAAAAAAAAAAAAAAAGCAAAAAACATACAACTGCTCCTAAATGTCCGTTTACCAGCTGCAGTGTAAATGAGGTCATAGGCATTTATGCTGCACACCATATACACAGATCAGTTGTAACAAATCTTTTTATCAGTAATGATAGAATGTTTCTTTTGCAGCTGGGACCAACAATATTTGAGTGATGTTGTTCTTCAAAAATCAATGGACAGCAGGAAAGAAAATACAATAACTGCTATATCTCACAAATTATGCACATGATAGAATAATGAAATGACACACAAATGCAATTTTGCTGAATGAATCAGAAAATGTTTATTGAAAAATAATTTACACACAAGTAACATTTGCAATATCAGGAGCAAGACTGCAGAGATTATTCAAGGGGTTTTGCCAAAATGTCTAGAATTTCCACACATAGCTTCTTCCCATACAGATTTGTTTTAATTGGTAGACAGTCCTCTGCTCCTAACCTGCACTGTGCCGAGGGACCAGAGGATGTCTGAAGCTCTTGCATTGCCTTCTGACTTGCTGACAGTGGTTACCAAATAAAGATGCACACAAAAAAAACTGCTGCATTTGAATTGATTACGCACAATAATATGACAATTCACTGTGGAAAATGTATAACGAGATGGCACGTGACAAATGTCCTTTAGCCCTGGCTTACATTGATGCGATTTGGCATGTCAAATTGCATGCCAAATCGGTGGCAATTGCTGGCGCTAGACCTATTCCCAAAAGTCGTTTCTGTATTACTTTAGTCGATTGCGGGGTGCGATTTCCATTGACATCTGTGCAGAAACCTGCACAGATGTCTCTGAAATTGCCCCTGAAGTCGGGACTGACATGCAGGAATGAAATTGTGCGAGTTCAGCTTCATTCCCCAGTGAGTGTGAACATAGGCTTAAAGGGGTTGTAAAGGTAATTTTTTTATTTGCTACATAGGTTCCTTTAAGCTAGTGCATTGTTGGTTCACTTACCTTTTCCTTTGATTTCCCTTCTAAATGTTTTTTTGCTTTGTCTGAATATCTCACTTCCTGTTTCTCCTCAGTAAACTTCTCACCATCATCCAAGCTGGTGGTTAGTCAGCCAGAACAGCTTACTGAACAGCTTACTGAGGAGGAACAGGAAGTGAGAAATTCAGACAAAGAAAACAAAGAAAAAAAACATTTAGAAGGGAAATCGAAGGAAAAGATAAGTGAACCAATAATGCACTAGCTTAAAGGAACCTATGTAGAAAATAAAAAAAATACCTTTACAACCCCTTTAAGGTAAAAAACCTTTTGTTGTTATCTTCTGATTTAATAGCAGTAAACCTGCACACCTATAGTGACACAGACCACCACATCATATTAACTGCATAGTGGATAAGCAGGTCAGATGAAGAAGAGTTTGTGTAAAAGTCTGATGGCCGGTTTCCAAAAAATCATATCCTCTTCATGCCTACCCAGCCATACAAATGTAAACCACTAATGGTTATAGAGCAGGAATCTTCAAACTATGGCTCTCCAGCTGTTGCAGAACTACACATCCCATAAGTCATTGTAAAACTCTGACATTCACAGACATAACTAGGCATAATGGGAATTGTAGTTCCTGAACAACTGGAGGGCCGTAGTTTGAAGACCCCTGTTATAGAGGAAACATAAGCCTGATAACAGCCATCAAAAACAGTGTATGAAGACAAAGGGTTTGAAAAGTCTGCTTGCTTTCTTTAGAAAACAGTCATAGCCTATTATTAGAGACTTATTACAAAGTCTTGGCAGCATGCTGTAGAGAACAGTGGCAGATGGTGGGTTTTTGTTTGGGGGGGGGGGGGGCAAACAATCTAACCCCATCCAGATGTCCTAAGACGGGGATCGGGCATCCATGCATCAGCTCTTGTCCGCCTCGCTTCTGCCGTCTTCTCCCCTCCTAAGCGTCTAATAGGAGCGCCTGTCCTTTCAGCCAATCAGGTGATCCCACTCTATTTTGAAGACTATTAGAGCTTCTGGCTCTAATCAAATAATTAATCTAATTTAATCAGGTGCCTAAGAAAAAAAAACCTGGCCGCTCTAATTTATGCGACTGGTGACCTGAAAGGGGATTGGCTGCATTAACGAGGGGACGGCACCCGGGTGCCCCTAATGGACAGGCCACCACTGGTAGAGAAGGACCCTTGCACTGTGTGTGGAAGCAGTGCTCTCTGCAGAGGTCTGACATACATCCTGATGAATGAGACTTATAGCTATGCAATCAGCAAAGCTCATGCTCCCTATTAAATGCAGAACTCTAATTCAGCAGGGAGTATGTCGGACCTCTGCAGAAAGACCACTTTTACACAGAGAGCAAGGTTCCTTTTCCCTAGCATGCTGGCAGGAGATAAGCTTTTAACTCAGGCTGTGGCTGTTTTTTTTAGAAAAAAAATCAAACTTAAAAAGACTTTACATGCTTTTTGTTTGAATGCACCTGGAATGAATTTAGCTAAAATGATGAACGTTCAGTTGCGTTTTAATCAATTCCTAAAGACTGCAGCAAAATCTGGATCAGTATGGAAAAATGTTTTTTTTTTTTAAACAAGCACCTTTAACACACCCAAGAACTTTTCTGCTTAAAAAATTTAGGAAGGTGGGTTACATAAAATATTAGTATATATAAAAATATATAATTAGTAAAGTTAGAGAAAAAAAAAAAAAAAATTTACTTAAAAAAGATACGGTACTATTAATAGGTTAGCATACCCTGAACTTGGCCATTAATATTAAAAAAAAAAAAAAAAAAAAAAAAAAAAAAAAACTATTTTGATGAATAAAACAGTTCCAGCTAAAGAAACTGATTCTACCTCTATTGCAGTGCAAAGTTATAGGCCCATGCTCCAACCTTTACAAACAGACTTACGGTAACTGTATGCCTTTTTATTCCCCTACAATGACTAAGGTTACAAGGTGAGCAGGTGAAGTGTGATCCTGGTTAAGGGTGAATCCAAGCAAACGAGAAAAGTTCTATTCACAAATTATAAGGATATCTAGCACATAATTCTACCATTCAACATTGACGCAACATGCAGATAGGTGTGTGGGATTATTTGCTCGTGCAAACATATATGTTATGTTATATGAAGCTAATCAGGCATTTCCTTTTGTTCAAGAAAACTGCTGCTTATGTCCTTTTTAACAAATGCACATGTACATTTTTTTTTATAATAAAAATAAAAATATACAAGGAAATTTTGATACACAAGCTGAACAATTTTGGTCCAGTGTGTAGAATTCCTAACCTCAAGTGCTTGCATTTAAAGAGTAGATTTTCTATTAAAGGGCTCTGACTAATATGAATACAGTAAGTCCCCTACTTACAAACGAGCTCCCAGAACAGAAGGCGTTCGTAAGTTCAACGTTTTTAAGTCCAGTAAAGATCAGCGCTTGCAGACAAAGGCTGCACCAACATTGCTTGTGTCTGTCAGGTTTTTTTTTTTTTGTTCAGCCGCTGGGTTGAACGAAAAAAACTGAGTGTGCGTACCCAGCTTTACAGGATTGGACACGTTCGTATCTGTGAAAGTTTGTAAGTAGAATCTTCGTATGTAGGGGACTTACTGTATTTGAGGGTACAGTTGTTTTAAGCTGGGTATAAGCTACAATGGTTTGCATAGCCCCCACTGTACCAATTTATTTCAGTTTATAGAGACCAAAGTATGCACCTTAGAGAGCCTGAACAAGGGATCCAAAAACAAAATCAGTTTTCTGGCTGTGCTGGAAGCTCTTCCTGCCTGTAATGATCAGACTTGTGCTGACAAGCCCCCTCCAACCCCCCCCCCCCCATCCCTGCATAGCCATTCACTGGGAAGATAAGTGTACTGCTCTTTCTACACCCCCAGCCCTCCAAGACCCTTATATAGCTGAGAACAAAGAATATGCGATTGTTTACACAGATGCTACTGGCTAGAAACTCTTAGTCCAGCAATTAACTTCCCTTATGAAAGAGGGGTGCTTTTCTGGCCCCCAAAATGTGTTGGCCATTTTCTCCTTGTGCAACCCAATAAATTAATCTCCTAATTCCTAATATTTGGTCTGGCACGCCTTCCATTGGTGCATATTTTCTTCTGGTAACCTGCTGCGTACCCACTGCTGGGAGCCATGTCAGTTGTGAGCAGCCTAACTTCAGCCAGTAAGCTCTCCAAATGTTTTTTTTTCTCTCACTAATTTGTATGACTCAGATCAGTCCTATTATTTCTTGGGTGCTTTTTTTATTCATTAACCACTTGAGGACCGCCGTATTGCCATTGTACGTCAGCACAATGGCACAGGCAGCCATAATCACGTACATCTATGTGATTGCCTTCCAGTGGGTGGGGGGTCCGATCGGACCCCCTCCCGCTGGTTACGGCGGTCCGATTCGGTCCAGGAGCTCTCCGTGATGAGGGGATGGCCGTTGGTTTTCGGCCACCCCCTCTGGATCGCTCCTGGCCAATGAGAAGCTTCCTCCCCTGTGTATTGTTTACACAGGAAGGAGGAAGTGATGTCATTCTCCTCGGGGCGGTCTTTTTGACCGGACTACGAGGAGAACAGTAAAAGTAAGTGTGCACCAACACTACACTGACATGTAGGTACACACAGGCACACAAACCCCCCCCGATCCCCCCCCCGATCGCCCCCCCCGCCCCCCCTCCCCCCCCAGTCACAGTGTCACTGATTGCATTGATCATTTCTTTACTGATCAATGCATTCAGTGTCAGTTGTGACAGTAAAAACTGTCAGGACAGTTAGTGTTAGGTCCAGGGTAGCCCCCTATCACCCCCCAATAAAGATTTAACCCCCTGATTGCCCCTAGAGTTAACCCTTTCACCCCCTTTTGCCAGTGTCACTAAGCGATCATTTTTCTGATCGCTGCATGTGTCGCTAGTGTCGCTAGGTAGCTAGTTATTTTTTTAGGTTCACCGCCAGGTTTTTATATCGCTAGGTACCCCGATATACTACCCAATAATGTTTTTAACCCCCTGATTGCCGCTAGTTAACCCTTTCACCCCCTTTTGCCAGTGTCACTAAGCGATCGTTTTTCTGATCGCTGCATTAGTGTCGCTACAGTCGCTAGGTAGCTAGTTATTTTTTTAGGTTCACCGCCAGGTTTTTATATCGCTAGGTACCCCGATATACTACCCAATAATGTTTTTAACCCCCTGATTGCCGCTAGTTAACCCTTTCACCCCCTTTTGCCAGTGTCACTAAGCGATCGTTTTTCTGATCGCTGCATTAGTGTCGCTACAGTCGCTAGGTAGCTAGTTATTTTTTTAGGTTCACCGCCAGGTTTTTATAGCGCTAGGTACCCCGATATACTACCCAATAATGGTTTTAACCCCCTGATTTCCGCTAGTTAACCCTTTCACCCCCTTTCACCAGCGATCACAGTATAAGTGTCACTGGTGACGCTGGTTAGCCAGTTAGTTATTTAGGTTCCCCGTCAGGTTTTTATATAGCGCCAGGGACCCCCATATACTACCTAATAAAAATTTGAACCCCCTGATTGCCCCTAGTTAACCCTTTCACCACTGATCACCGTATAAGTGTTACGGGTGACTCTGGTTAGTTTGTTTTTTATAGCATTTTATATTCAAATCCGGAAGGCAGTGCTTGGTTTTCGGGGTCCCGTACGTGGCTAGGCTCCCAAAAAGTCCCCCACATGTGGTATCCCCGTACTCGGGAGAAGCAGCAGAATTTATTTTGGGGTGTAATTTGACTTCTGCCCATAGCATGTGTGAGCAATATATCATTTAGTGACAACTTTGTGCAAAAAAAAAAAAGTTTGTAATATTCCCGCAACTTTTGGCAAAATATAAAATATTCCATGGACTCAACATGCCTCTCAGTAAATAGCTTGGGGTGTCTACTTTCCAAAATGGGGTCATTTGGGGGGGTTTTGTGCTATTTTGGCATTTTATGGCCTTCGAAACTGTGATAGGTAGTGAGGAGTTAAATCAAAAATTTGCACCCTTAGAAATCCTGAAGGTGGTGATTGGTTTTCGGGGTGCCGTGCGCGACTAGACTCCCAAAAAGTCCCACACATGTGGTATCCCCGTACTCGGGAGAAGCAGCAGAATGTATTTTGGGGTGCAATTCCACATATAACCATGGCATGTGTGAGCAATATATCATTTAGTGACAACTTTTTGTAAAAAAATTTTTTTTTTTTTTTTTTTGTCATTATTCAATCCCTTAGGACAAAAAAAATAAATATTCAATGGGCTCAACATACCCATCAGCAATTTCCTTGGGGTGTCTACTTTCCAAAATGGGGTCATTTGGGGGGGATTTGTACTGCCCTGTCATTTTAGCACCTCAAGAAATGAGATCGGCAGTCATAAATTAAAAGCTGTGTAAATTCCAGAAAATGTACTCTAGTTTGTAGACGCTATAACTTTTGCGCAAACCAAAAAATATTCGCTTATTGACATTTTTTTTACTAAAGACATGTGGCTGAATAAATTTTGCCCTCAATGTATGACTAAAATTTAGTTTATTCGATTTTTCTTATAACAAAAAGAAGAAAATATCTTTTTTTTTCAAAATTTTCGCTCTTTTTCCATTTATATCGCAAAAAAAAAAAAAATCGCAGAGGCAATCAAATACCATCAAAAGAAAGCTCTATTTGTGGGAAGAAAAGGACGCAAATTTCGTTTGGGTGCAATATTGCATGACCGCGCAATTACCAGTTAAAGCAGCGCAGTGCGAAATTGCAAAAAGACCTCTGGTCCTTAAGGTATTTATTGGTCCGAGGCTGAAGTGGTTAAAGCATAATTAAAGTCTCCTCACTTTATAGTCCTGAACCTTCACGTTTTATTATCCGTGACAGATATTTACATGGAAATGTTCCTGCTGATCCTCCTCCAATGCTCTATGTTGGCACAAAGCCACAACATCTATCATAAGTGTCCCCACGCAGACTAATTTTGCAAGGGAAGTGAGGGATCTGACCAGTTCAGTTAATTTCAGCCAATTACTGGCAGCACTGGGTCTATTTCTGGAACTGATAGGACTGCCCAGTCATATTTAGACACCTTGCACAACTGTGGGAGGTAAAACTGGAAAAATTTAGGGTTTTTTTTGGTACAAAGTCTCTTTGCATCTCTATTTGGAACATTGGCCTTTAAAATTCCCTCTCTACATATTCCCATGATTGAAAAGTAATTTAAGATTTGTAAGAAAAAAAAAAAAAAACAACACACATTCCTGCATTTGCACTGCAGGTACATAGCATATGCAAATCAATTTTAGAACAGCAAATTTTCCCTTCGATTGCCCAGCCTTTACAGGGAAGGTGCAGCCTTTGCATACCCTGAAACCCATATCTTAAGCTAGGAATCAATAGATTCCTCTATCCATATGTGTGTGGATGGATGAAATCTACACTGCCGGTTATTATATTTAAGCAGCTGCATATCTGAACAGTGACTGCATCTGATAGGACGCAGTCACTGTTCTGTCAACAGTTTTGTTTTGTTAAGCCTGCTGGTGTCAATAGGGCCACCCACAGCTCAAAATTTTGAGATGTGTATGTCCAGCCTTAACCAGATAGAGCAGACAAAATATTTTGAGAAGAGAATGAGGGGACAAGGATTAGACAGGTTATTACTTAAATTCATCTTTCAATGATTCCTCCCCCTTTCTTCTCCTGGAATATATACCCGTCCCGTCTAGCTAAGGCAGAAATACAGGAGAATGCAAATGCTGCACTAGACAGCTGAAGATACTCTTGAAAAAGTTACAGGCTTAAATTTTATACTCTTGTAGCATAAAAGATACCCATTGCATGGGCGTTTAATTTTTTGTTACCATTTAAATGATTTATTGGAATCCATTAGTGCATACATTATTTATAGCAATATGCTAGTTACATTTGCATACATCTCAGGAAAGGGAATACTTTATACTGACCTAAAAGGATAAAGAAAATGAAAATCCTTTAGGCAAAAAAAGGACACAGACTGAATGGCAAGTTGAATGGTAGGTGATCTTCCTGAAAAGGAGGGCTAGTCTATGCAAATAGCTTGAATTAAAATAATGGCCTTTTCGATGTCTCCTTCATCCGGTCACACAATATATTCATTAGAAGTGCAGTCCTTGTAACTTCAGAAACAAATTCTTCTTCATTTTTATGAAGAATATTCATGACTTCCTCCAGTACATGACAAGGTGATGTTGCTCTGATGTTGTGCTTAAATCGCTAGATCACATACAAAAAAAAAAAAAAAAAAAAAAAAAAAAAAATTTCTACATTTCTTCTTTCTGCAGGTAAAAAAAAATAAAAAAAGCACTTAATATCCATAGTAGTTGAAATCAAAACATACTTAAAGTGTCAATTTTTTTTCTTTTAAAATAACAAAATGTTCTACTTACCTGCTCTGTGCTATGGTATTGCACAGAGTGGTCCCAATCCTCCTCTTCTCGTGTTCCCCGCTAACACTCCTGGCTCCTCCTCTTCTTGGTGTGCCACCATAGGAAGCTACTTCCTATGGTGGCACACCTGCTGGATCCTGAGCCATGCTGCCTGCATCTATAGACACAGACAGCAAATCTCGGCATTGCCCCTTATCACAGGATTTGACTGATAGCAGCAGGAGCCAAAGGGATCAGCACTGGATCAAGATCAGGCTTAGGTTTAGTATAAGAGAATGCATGGTAAAAAAAACCTTGAGCCTTTGTAACCACTAATTTATTGTATACACCTGTATGAATGTCCCAATCCACCACTCAACAAACTTAGACCTCTGGGCACCTCCAAATATGTTATAAAGAGTTAGTGTACTAGATGAAACCCAAAGTCTCTTGCACTTCCCTGTTAGGCCATCACAGTTGTAGGTTGCTTCAGCAACCAACAATGAGTGGAAGTGGGGGGGGGGGTTTGGGCAGCGGATACAATAGCTGACAGAATATACCAGTGTTTAGAACCTTTAGAACATAGACAAAGCAAGTTCCAACATATGATTGTGCTACTACTGAAAGTGGCAGTGTAGGTAATTTATGGAAAATAATTCACTATGACTGGGCTTATGTAGGAATGTAAAAATTCAGTCTTTACATCTTTCATTCACCCAGCTGCTTTTTCCCAATCAGTGCCGCCGGCTTTAGCAACACTGATCAGTGTGTTCTAATGGTGGGCAAGGCTCTGCCTTGTCCGAACACAACGGCGCAACAGGAGCGATTCGCCCATTCAAATCAAACCGCTATTGTGTTCTAACGGCTTATGTTCAAGTCCAAGTCTGACAAACTGGAAAGTTAGGGACAGTTACTGCCCATCAATTACCTGATCTCTTATGCTACATATTCAGAAGATGGGAAACTGTGGGGTCAGGCAATTGACAAGCTAAATGTCAAATGTCAGAAGCCTCAGCAACAGCAGTTGCCATAATTCTATCATGACTTCCTAAAAATGCCAAGATCAAAATGATCCACTGGAATCGTCAAACGTGATTGTTATTCAAATAATTTTTTTTTACTTTACTAGCAGGTTATACTTACCTGCTCTGTGCAGTGCTTTTGCACAGAGCAGCCACGATCCTCGTCTTCTTGGGTCCCCGACTGGTGCTCCTGGTCTCCCTCCTGCGAAATGCTCCCAGAGCAAGCAGCTTGCAATGGGAGCACCCAAGCAGGCGCAGTCCAGAGCTGCCCCTTTGTGCGCGTCCATTCACACACACAGAACCTAAGCTCAGCCCCGCTCCCTCTTTACTCATTGGTTCACCAACTGTGATTGCCAGCAGCAGGGGTCAATATCTGCTGTTGTTGTGTTAGCCAATGAGGGAGAGGCCCCAAAGAGTCAAGGCTCTCATGCATATTGCTAGAGGAAGATCGGACTTGGGTCAGTATTAGGGGGAGCAGAGGGAGGATACTGCCCACTGAAGGTTTTTATCATCATGCATAAAATGCATGAAGTTAAAAAATATTCAGCCTTCAAAAACATTTTTAAACATTTTAACTTCTAGAATGCTCTAGCACAGAGGAAAAAAAAAAAAAAAAACAAGTATAGAAATAGGATGCCATACCCTTGATGCAGATTTTGACTTTATCCGTAGGAAGGAAGATACTGTATTACTTTCCTTGGCTTCAAAAAAGTCATTATAATCCTGTTGAAAAACCCCAGTACAAAATTAATATAAAATTATGTATGAGAAAATGAAAAAAAAAAAATATAATAAAAATTGGCAAAACAAAATGTTATAGTACGAGTACAGAGAACTGACAGCAGCTGGAAGGTTAATTCCCTGAACCAAGATGTTATTCTTCCATCTGTTTGTCAATAGTTTAAGCTGTGTAAGATCAGGCAAGCATTCGGCTACACTTTGTAGATAACCAGACTGACAACTGTTATTTACTAAATCTACAACCAGTGGTGGGTGTGCAGCATTAATTCTTGGCTGCAGAAAAGTGAAATCAAGACAATGCTATAAAACACAAGCCATAGAGGACAGGCTATTCCTTTTCACACATTGCACTTACCAAACCATTCCTCCAAAACACAGCTATTTCATTGTATGAAATTACTGGCAACAATAATGCTCCAAAAACTGCCTTTCCATAATATCAAAGAATGACTTTGGTGAATATATTAAAAACTATTTCAAATATATCCCTGCCTGACAACTCCGCATACTTGGTTACAATTATATGCTTTGACAGGGCCCTACACAATTATTGAAGCAAATGCCTGGGGATGATGTCAGCAAGTGATATTTTACTTTTCTCTGTCCTAATTGCTTCCAGAAGGCATTCATCATAACAAATAAAGCTGGGTTCATACCTTTCAACTGTGGAAACGTGTGCGTTACTGCTATGCGTAAAAATGTGCGCATTGTGCGGCTGAAATGCCATTCATTATATATACACACATACACACCCCCTTTTGCGTTTTAGTGCACAAGGGAGCCCATTTAAATGAATAGACTGCTCTAACACTCATGTTAACAAACTCACACGAACAAACAACAGCGTATACAAGTGATGCAAAACACTGGTAATCTCAAAGATGTAAAAGACACTTACAATAATTAGTAACTACGATAAAAACCATCACTGTAGGTGACCTTGGTGCCTTATGCATTCTAACCCCTACTGCCACCTGGGGTGGACTGAGCTGCATGCGTGGCACACCAAGTACAGGTACTAGAACTGAATGAAATAAATAGTGATGAGCGCAACCGCAAAATGATGTGATGATCACTAACAACAATCCCAGTAAATGATAATAAATACAACTGATGAATGATCCAAGTAAATAAAATGTGAAAAAAGCTCAAAAATATTGAAATAAAGCATGATCAAAAAAGAAAAAGAATACTGTGTATAGTTCAAACAAAAAAAATCCTAGATGTACCAATAAAGCTTGCAGTTCATATGTAAAACAAAAAGCTTCTTGTAAAGTGCTTCGGATGAAGTTTTCAGTTTTCAGATGAAGTGCTCGGTGAGCTCATTATTTAAAAGGAAGATCTCATAAGAAGCACTTTGCAAGAAGCACTTAGCTTATGCAGTCTGTTCCCTGCGTTCTTGATCACAATCCCCAATACACTTTGTGGCACCTCAGTAAACTGTCAGACAAGTTCACATTGTAGAGGTATAGGCATTGCTATAATAAAGCTCTGAAAAATGTCCATTTCGGATACAGCTACTCCATTCTTGGATACAATAATGCATATACAAGATGATCGTGAGCGATTTGTATCGCAAACTGACAGATCGGAACCAGCTGCTACATTACTCTAGCTTCCATCCACCTGGAGTATTTAAATCTAGACCCAGGAGTCAGCTGAACGAGTATCTAGAATTACTAGTAAATTCATCTTTAGAGAAGAGAGATTGGATGAAATGGAAGGCAGACTGCGCCAACGGGGATTCCCCAGTGAGCTTGTTCACCAAGAACGTAATAATTTACATCTCAATAAAGATAAGGATATAGGTTGCAGGATCCCTTTCATATCCCAATTCCATCCCTTCTCAAATTCAATATAATTGGAAAACATTGGTCCATACTAAATAAAAATTATCTGAATGTTCCTGAATTTTATCATCCTCCATTGCCCTAGTATCATAGAACAACAACTTTATACGATAAACTGGTTAAGTCAGACCAGTATTGTACTCCGACACCCCGTGTCACTTTTTTGGGTCTCTCTTGTCACCCACATAAAGGGGTATAACGTAAATATTAAAGATCATTTCACTTGACAAGTCCACATGGACATTTGATGATATATATCACACACACACACACACACACACACACACACACACACACACACACACGTTCTAGCCTTCATGGCCATCTTCAGGATGTAGGCAGTCATAAAAAAGGAACTGTTAACAAAAGATATTGCAGAATGGTAAAAAGTTTGACAAAACGGACTTGCCGTAAGAAATAAGTTATAAAAAAATAAAAAAATAAAAAGTGTCAAAATTTACCATAGTCAATGCCTAGCAGTTAGAGAATAGTTAAAGCAGACCACCCACCCTAAAGTGGAAGGTCCGCTCATCGGAACCCTCCACCCCTCCAGTGCCACAATTGGCACCTTTCAGGAGGTGCAGATACCTGGATAATCCAGGTATCTGCAGCCACTTCTGGGACAAGCTAGCCGCAGATGCGCCCCCCCCCCCCCCCCCGTTGTGTTCTGGGAAACACACAGTTCCCAGGACACAGCGGGGACCAGTGGAGACACACAGTGCGACTCGTGCATGCGCAGTAGGGAACCGGGCAGCGAGGCCACAATGCTTCACTTCCCGATTCCCCGACAGAGGATGGCGGCGGGGGCAGCCGAGAGACGAGCGATTGCTCGTCATCTGCTGCCGACATGGCTGGACCCTGGAATGGGTAAGTGTCCATTTATTAAAAGTCAGCAGCTGCAGTATTTGTAGCTGCTGACTTTTAATTTTTTATATTTTTGGTGCAGTTCCTCTTTAACACCGCTTTTGATTTGAAAATACTCTTTGCTATAAGTTTGCGAGACTCAATGTAAAATGTGTAATTACAAGGCTGGGTTAAAAACTGTTTGTGGTTGCCAACATCTGAATACAATTTCTAAGGATTTCCCCCGACTAGAAATTAAAGCCAGCATTTCCATATGTTCTCTTCAAATTTATCCAAGAATTTTTATTTTGGATACTTTCCTTGAGAAAAGATCTGGCATAATTGCTTCTTTACATTACATCTCACGTAGCTGGTTAAACTTCATCTTGATAGTACCAATTACTTGAATAATTACGGAAAATATTCACATTTTGCCGCATTAAAATTTCAGGCATCTCAGGACCTTTGCCATATTTTATAAAATTGACAGCATTTCAAGACCCCCCTCCCACAGGCAAGCTAAATCCACAATTACTTTAATTCAAGTAATTGCAATTACTTGAAATCTGTCTTCATGAGCTCTATGAGCTTTATAAATGAGGTGAATGATATCAGGCTTGTAGTGTGAAATGTCTACTTGAGTGTGAGGGAGCATTAGATATGGGCATAACCAGGGCTTTTTTTTGTTGAATAGGTGAAGGGACTTGCATTCCCCCACCCTCAAAAAAAAAAAAAAAAAAAAAAAAAAAAAAAAAAAGAGAAGAGAGACTGAGGAACTGCTTCATGCAGTTGCTAATAACATCTCAGCCAAGGCACAAAGTCACTTGTTCAGGGAGCCTAAATTGCTTTTAATAAAATTACAGCTTTTTTGACAAATATTGTGACATTACATACACTATATTACCAAAAGTATTGGGAAGCCTGCCTTTACACGCACATGAACATGGCGTCTTAGTCTGTAGGCTTCAATATTGAGTTGGCCCACCCTTTGCAGCTGTAACAGCTTCAACTCTTCTGGGAAGGCTGTCCATAAGGTTTAGGAGTGTGTCTATGGGAATGTTTGACCATTCTTCCAGAAGCGTATTTGGGAGATCAGGCACTGATGTGGCTGAGAAGGCCTGGCTCATCGTCTCAGCTCTACTTCATCCCAAAGATGTTCTATGGGGTTGAGGTTCAGGACTCTGTGCAGGCCAGTTAAGTTCCTCCACCCCAAACTCGCTCATCCATGTCTTTAAGGACCTTGTTTGTGCAATAAAGTCTGTATTTCTAAATGTGTGGGGGTGGTACACCTCTCCAGTCTCAGTGGCACACAAGAGGGCTAGATTTAGCCACAGAAGAGGTAAATCATATTCCTAGCTGAAAGTCTGGTTCTTTTTTTTCCCCACCAGGCAGCTGTTGGAGAGAAAACAGTTTCTGTCTGAAAGCAAGATCAACTAATTACACAAAGAAGCATGGCGATTTAAGTTTAGAGACAAAAGGGTGCCAGTATACACCTATTAGTATATTAGGAGTCCCCCAGTGCATCTTAGAACCCAAAAGTTTCTAAGCAAACATCGACTGAGAAAGTTGAATCACATCAATGCCCTCCCCTCTTTTGCCTCCCACTAGCAGCACCAAGGATAGTAAATAGGCTGCTCAGGCACAGATCATACTGTGGGTATTTCATTCATCCGTCTGCCCTCCACTCAGAGTGCTTTTACGGGAACCGATAGCATGCTTATACCAATTGAGCCGGGCAGGGTGGAAAGCGCATTCTTAAGCCCTGTACACACGGTCGGAGAATCTGTCGGAATTTGCGTCTTATCGGACCGTGTCGTCAGATAATTCGACTGTGTGTGGTATGCATCGGACTGATTCCGTCCGAATCTCCGTTCGACCCAATTTTCCAACATGTTGGAAATATTTCCCGACCAACTGGGCAGATCGGACCTAATCCGATCATGTGTATAGCATTTTGATCGGACCAAGTGCCACGCATGCTCAGATCAAATTCCTACATCAAAGCTATTGGCTACTAGCCTGAATGTAGTCCCATCATAACGAAATTACGTCATCACGTTCTGAAAGATCGGATTTTTCACCAACTTGCCCCGACCGTGTGTATGCAACAGTTTTCGGACACAATCCGTCGGACTAAATTCGACGGATTTGGTTGGCAGAATCTCCGACCGTGTGTACAGGGGCTTAGTCAGCACTTTTGACACATGCCTGTGATAGGTAGTACCTCTTATTACCCCCACAGCACTGGAAGATCACAGTTGTGGGGATATTTGGGAGACAGGTTTCATGGAATATGGCAGCCACCAGCACATGGAACACTCATCCATTATGTAGGTCTCTGGTGCTAATGTAAAAGACATGGGCTTGTGATAGAGCTTGCCTGAGCCCCCCCATGCGTTCTTTTTAGCCAGCAAGTCTGTGCGCCTGCACCAGTACCTGCAAGCAGCTTTGATTTTTTTTATTTAGTGACAGAATCACTTCACTCTCTGGATGGATTTTTTTGGCTAGGCTATAAAAAAAAATTAAGTTCAACTAAAAAAAAAAAAAAATAAATAAAAAAAAAAAATAAATAAAAAAAAAAAAATAAATAAAAAAAGAAGAAGAAGAAAACGTCACACTGCTGGCAGTTAGGCTTTTATTGTAGACTCTATGGCAGTCTGAAAGAGCCACTTCCCGCACACTGTGCATAGCAAACCCCTAAACTCTGCACACAGTACACAGAGCACCCCTGAACCACTTCTGATATTTATTGCCCCTTTAAGACCATCCCACTACAAATTAGCCACACCCACAATTCGATGCGATGTGTGGTTGAGTTCTTGGACCTTTTCTCTGAGGGGGAAAAAAAAAAAAAAAAAAAAAAAAAAGCACAGCAGAAATATATAGTGCTACAGACACAATCGGCCCTTTGAGGAAAACTATAATGCCAATGCAGCCCACAACAAAATGGAGTTGGACACCTATGCTCTGAGGTTGATATACTAAAACAGTGGCCCTTTGCTAGCCTTTATCTGGCCCTCGGGTTTATTCGTTCTACTGACAGCAATGAGGGGGGCACCATTCCTCCCACTGACAGCAATGAGGGGGGCACCATTCCCCCCACTGACAGCAATGAGGGGGGCACCATTCCCCCCACTGACAGCAATGAGGGGGGCACCATTCCCCCCACTGACAGCAATGAGGGGGCACCATTCCCCCCACTGACAGCAATGAGGGGGCACCATTCCCCCCACTGACAGCAATGAGGGGGCACCATTCCCCCCACTGACAGCAATGAGGGGCCACCATTCCCCCCCACTGACAGCAATGAGGGGCCACCATTTCCCCCCACTGACAGCAATGAGGGGCCACCATTTCCCCCCACTGACAGCAATGAGGGGCCACCATTTCCCCCCGACTGACAGCAATGAGGGGCCACCATTCCTCCCAATAACAGCAATGAGGGGGCACCATCCCTCCCACTGACACCAACGATGGGCCACTACTTCTCTTACTGAAACCAACGATGGGGCACTATTCCTTTTTTTTTCCTGGATAAATTGACCATTAAAGTCCAACTCCAGTCAAATGATTTTCCTTTTTCAGCTTTGGATGGAGTTAAAATTAGGACAGAACTACTTCCAGATGGTTATCGCCATTCGGTCGGGAAGAATTTCCATCGCCTTCTTTCCCAGTGCCACCCTGTTGCACAGAGCAGCCAGTATAGAAATGCATAGAATGTCCTGAGTGGGGACAGAGGACAGCAAAACCCAACAAAATGTAATACAATCTAAGAATAAAAAAGAAAAACAGACAAAATGTAAAGGATACTTCTGCTTTATCAAAGCAAGTGAATATCCATAAAAAGTCATGACTAATGGAACGCACATTCTGCTGGGAGTGATTCATTCTGCTCTAAAAGCAAAAATGCACACTAATAGAGAGCCAAATAGGAGAAACTCAATTAGCTTCCAGGCTGAGAAGGGAGAACAAACCAGTAATGGGCCTCTACTATGGTGTACAGTTTGAATTAGGTTGCTCTACGGACAGGAGTGGACATTCTGGGAAAAACAACACCATAATTAGTTTAGGTTAACAATATGAGGGATGAACGTCTGTATTCTTTAAAGAATACCCAAGTCATACTAACTTATCCCATTTTAAATCACGTTATGCAAAAGAGTGGTAAGCATTTACACACCCGCATAAATAAATATCTTCCCATCTCCATGTGCGGAGGTGTATGAAATTTCAAAACCAAGCTGTACAAGCAATTATTCTGTTAGCTGCCATTTTAGTCAAAATGTGGCACAAAAATGACAGTAAGCAGTTGCCTTCAAAATGTAAAAATTTTGCTTTCCCACAATACAAAAGAATATGTTCTAATCAACATTCTGAACCTCCAAGGACTTATCAATCCATTTTGCACCAGACCCATTGGGGGGGGGGGATGTTGCCAAAAGCATTCCTAAAGCAAAAGACAATGCTTTGTATGGGTCCTGTTCACCCAAGTACACTGGGCTGGTGTGGAGTTAAAATAATGCATCCCATCATTTTATTATCACAGCACATTACAATGGGCTGCCAGGTCAAGGAAATAACATAGAAGTGGGGGGGGGGTTAAGGAGTTCAGCACATTATGCTATGCCTTGATCTGTGTGCTATGGAACTGCCCTAGAACCCTTTCCTCCCCCTTGTGAAGATGCGCTCTCTCTCGACACCAAACTTCATTAACCTCTTCAATACCAGACACTTTTATCCCCTTTCTGCCCAATTTTCAGCTTTCAGTGCTCTCACACTTTAAAACGACAATTGCTCAGTCATGTTACACTGTACCAAAACATTTTTATAATTTTTTTTTTTTTCAAATAGTGCTCTCTTTTGTGATTAGTGAAAAAACAATTAAAAAATTTTTCTTCATCGATTTTAGCGCTAAAATGTATATTGCTACACATGTTAAAACAACCCAAATTAGAGTATATTATTTAGTCTGTGTAAAAGTCAGAGCAGGGGTGCCCAACCTTTTGAAGAGTGAGGGCCACTTAAAGACCAGGCCTGTTTTTCAAACTAATTGTTTACAAAGTTAAAATAATTTTAACAATAATAATTTTAATAATAAAGCCATCATCACAACTAAGGTCCCCACATTACACAAACACACACCCCTATGGGCCAACTCCAAACTCCCTGAACTACACACAATCCCAGAACCAGTGGATAGTCAAAGGAATACTCTCTTTCTTTCACAAGTTCTTGAAGACGGGGCGATTAGATGGTTCCAAGCTCTTAAGGATGAGTTCAGCCTCCCCAGTCGAATGCCCTTTTGCCATGCCCTCAGCTCCCAATTTGTAGATTCCATTCCCAGACTCGAGTGGCTACCACTCGTGAACGTGCTCTGCGGCCAAACCCCAAAAGGGATGATTTTTTTTTTTTTTTTTTTATAACCAGCTTATAACGCCGGCAGCCACTTTACAGGCTTACTGGCTTAAGCCCAAGTGGGAGGCGGATGCATTGGCTACCTCCAAGGTAGTCTCCCCTAAATTGTCAGACAGACTTACCCACCTGTATATGCTGCACAGATCTTACGTCACCCCCATTCGCCTGTCCAAGTTCAAACCAAATTACAGCCCGGCCTGCCCTAAAAGTGACGGCCCCCAGGGTATGTTTTACCACCTGCTATGGACATGTCCAAGGCTTCAGGAATTCTGGTCCCAAGTGGTGAAATTTCTAAACCATGGCATGGGATCACCCTTATCCTCATGTCCCCGTCAATGCCTACTTGGCATCCTCTTCCTACCTGAAGAGAAAAAAAAAAAAAAAAAAAGTACACTTTTGTGCCGGAATCATTGTTCCTCGCCAGGATGCAAATTGCTCGCACCTGGATTAGGGCGCCCCCCCACCATCCAACAATGGAGGGGGGCAGTTATTGCCACCCTTCCCTACAAAAGGGTGCTGTAGGTGCATAGAGGCTGTCCAATCAAGTTCAATAAAATATGGGAAAGATGGGTGGAAGACTCGTCCACATGCACGGAACAGGACTAGTCCTTTATTACATTGCCGACTTTTGGTGTGTCCCAGAGCATAATTGGTCGTCTCCTACTGGTGCGCCCTAATAGCCGGTATTTACAACACTGTGGTTGCTCTGTGTGCCCTTGTGGTTGATTGCTGTATGTTGCCCTCCCGGACCACCCTAAGGTATACCCCATCATGATCCCTAGGAGGACCGTAACCATTTTTCTATACTGTATGCATTCTGTATCAATAAGTGTCAGATGTGATCTCCTTAAATTTGGTGCATGTTGCACTTGTATATGTATTCTCCGTTTACATGCTCAATAAACGTTTTGCTGATTTAAAAAAATAAAAATAATAATAATAATATTATGAGTACACCCCTCACATTTCTGTAAATATATTATAATCTTTTTATGTGACAACAACGAAGAAATTACACTTTGCTACAAAGTAAAGTAGTGAGTGTAGAGCTTGTATTACATTGTAAAAAAAATTAAATAAAATAAACTGTCCCCTCATAATAACTCAACACAGCCATTAAGGTCAAAACTGCTGGCAACAAAAAGTGAGTATACCCCTAAGTGAAAATGGACAAATTGGGCCCAATTAGTAATTTTTCCTCCCTGGTGTTATGTGACCCGTTATTGTTACAAGATCTCAGGTGTGAATAGGGAGCAGGTGTGTTAAATTTGGTGTCATCGCTCACTCTCTCATACTGGTCACTGGAAGGTCAACATGGCACCTCATGGCAAAGAAGTCTCTGAGGATCTGAAAAAAGAATTGTTGCTCTACAGAAAAATGGCCTAGGCTATAAGATGGATTGCTAAGACCCTGAAACTAAGCTGCAGCACAGTGGCCAAGACCATACAGAGGTTTAACAAGACAGGTTCCTCTCAGAACAGGCCTCACCATGGTAGACCAAAGAAGTTGAGTGCACGTGCTCAGTGTCATATCCAGAGGTTGTCTTTGGGAAATAGACAAACGAGTGCTGCCAGCAATGCTGCAGAGGTTGAAGGGGTGAGGGGGTCAGCCTGTCAGTGCTCAGACCATATGCCGCACACAAATTGGTCTGCATGGCTGTTGTCCCAGAAGGAAGTCTCTTCTAAAGATGATGCACAAGAAAGCCTGCAAACAGTTTGCTGAAGACAAGCAGACTAAGGACATGGATTACTGGAACCATGTCCTGCTGTCTGATGAGACCAAGATAAACTTATTTGGTTCAGATGGTGTCAAGGCAAACCAGGTGAAGTACAAAGACAAGTGTGTCTTACCTACAGTTAAACATGGTGGTTGGAGTGTCATGCTCTGGAGCTGCAATTCATTGAGGGAACCACGAATGCCAACATGTACTGTGACATACTGAAGCAGAACATGATCCCCTCTCTTCGGAGACTGGACCGCAGGGCAGCATTTCAACATAACGACCCCAAACACATCTCCAAGATGACCACTGCCTGCTAAAGAAGCCGGGGGTAAAGGTAATGGACTAGCCAAGCTTATCTCCAGACCTGGGGCTTCCTCAAATGGAAGGTGGAGGAATGCAAGGTCTCCAACATCCACCAGCTCTGCGATGTCATCATAGACTCCAGTTGCAACCTGTGAAGCTCTGGTGAGCTCCATGCCCAAGAGGGTTAAGGCAGTGCTGGAAAAAAAAAAAAAAAAAAAAAAAAAAAAAGAAGGGTTGCCAAAATAGACACTTTGGGCTCAATTTGGATATTTTCACTTAAGGGCGTACTCCCTTTTATTGCCAGCGGTTTAGACATTAATGGCTGTGTGTTTAATTATTTTGAGGGGACAGCAAATTTACACTGTTATACACACACTACTTTACATTGTAGCAAAGTGTAATTTCTTCAGTGTTGTCACATGAAAAGATATAATAAAATATTTACAAAAAATGTGAGTGGTATACTCACTTTTGGGAGATACTGTATACTATAGAGCACCCCTATAGCAAGGTAAAAAAAAAAAAAAAAAAAAAAAATTATATATATATATCATATACACACTGCCTTTAGAACAACCCCCACTTCCTGCCCAGGACTACATATGCCATGAGACTTTGCTCCTGACAAATTTACAAGTTCTCAGGCACTTACTGACATGTATGGATGGTGTACTGAGCTGTAGGTGTGCTGTACTATTTTTTTTTCTAATATGTAAACACATAATGCATTCGGTATGCAGTCCAACTAATCGATTAGTTATTTTGGGCCTAAATTGATCAATCCTGATGTATTGACTGCCCATCTCATTTCTTGAGCCCTTGAAATCTCAAGACAGTACAAATAACCCCCAAATTACCCCTGTGAGGGTAGACAGTAGACAGTCAAATTTTTGGAAAACGTTTGAAAGAAAGTGGAAATGTTTTTATTTTATTTTTAAAACACAAAGTTGTCAATTTATAGGAGATTTCTAAAATACATTGTGCACATAGCAAGAATTACACCCAAAATACATTCTGCTACTCCTCCCGAGTATGGCGATACCACATGTGATACTTTTTGACAGCCTGGCCACATAAAGAGGCCCAACATCTAAGCAGCACCATCAGGTGTTTTACAGACATAAAATTACAAATCTAATTTCCTGACAGAAGGCCCTTCATATTTCTAACACATACCATGTACATACTAGGAATTACAGTGCAGTGATCCAGGCAGCAGGCAGGGACACGGTCAGAGACAACAAAAGGAATTGTCCAGGCAGCAATACTATCCATAGTCAGTACAGGCAGCAAGCATAGATATGGGTCAGCACAGCCAAAGTATTAGTTCAGGCAACAGGCAGGAACATCAAGTTCAGGGCCTCAGGAAAGAATGGGCACAGGGTAGAGGCTTCTTCCCACCCAAATCTCTTTGAACCCTCCGGTCTCTAGACCCTGATCTGGGAATTGCAAAACCCAGAGAAAAAACAAAAACTGTTTTTCTCTACTCAGAACACTATTCTGAAGCCACTCATGTGCGAGACTCCTGTGTTATCTTGAATCCCACTACTACAGTAGGAGGGCAAAAGATTAGTCCAAGCAGCAGGAAAAAAAACATGGTCAATTAAAGAGGAAGTAAACCCTAATGGGTTTACTTCCTCTTTTTTTTCCCTGCAAAGGTAAAGCATAATGGACTACTATGCATCGCATAGTAGCTCATTATGTGTCACTTACCTGACACAGGAGCCAGCGAAGTCGCCGCTGATCCCTGTAGTCCGCCGCGTCCATCTTGCTGGTGGCGTCTCGCAGCTCCGACCAATGACAGCGGCGAAGCCGCGATGACGTCACTCCCGCGCATGCGCACGGGAGTCGCACCTCGCAGCTCCGCCGCTGTCATACGGCGAGGCCGCGATGACGTCACTCCCGCGCATGCGCACGGGAGTCGACAAATTTGGCAAATCCATTCTTGGATTTGCCGCATTTAGTGCGCATGCGCGCCGCTGTCTACGGCGCATGCGCCGTAGACAGCGGTGCCCATTTTCGGGCAAATATCTCCTAAACCATATAGGTTTAGGAGATATTGCTTGGACCTACAGGTAAGCCTTAATCTAGGCTTACCTATAGGTCCAAGTTGTTTGGAAGGGTTTACTTCCTCTTTAACAGGCTGAGGTCAGTTCAGGTGGAAGGCAGAAGCATGGTGGATAAACATTGCAGACAGCAGGCAGAGGCATAAACGATAAACAGGCTGGGGTCAGTTCAGGTGGAAGGCAGTGGCATGATGGGTTGAGGCAGAAAGCAAATGATCAGCACATACAGTATACAGGAAATGGTAGGCTGTTAGAGATATATGCAAAAAATTTTGTGACGTTTGAAAATGTCAAAAGCAGTCTCCGATGCATAGGCCCACTTGGGAGGGACATTGGGGACAATGAAAACTGGCGTCTCTTCTAACTCCCCTTCTGCTGCCTACCCTACATCTTTTTTGGCAACTTCAGCCGGCTTCTGTTGGTGGAACGTTCTCAGTGAAATGGCACTCATGAAATCAGCTCACAGAATTGGTTTGCTCCTGCGTATTAGGTTATAACCAGTCTGTTTCGTTAGAGTCAAATGAACGCACATCATTATATACTAAATCAGGTTGAAAGAAGAAAAAAAAAAAAAAAAAATGTAACCGACTCTGAAGAAGATGTAAATTGTCTATATAGATGCTTATTATACACCATTTTAATAGCATCTTTCGGAAGGTGAATAAATTCAGTGAAGCTAAATATGTTCTCATAGGGGAGTCCTCCATGACCAGGCTTATACAAGATCTTAAACCCATTGATTTAACAGTTTAAAAAAAAGAAAACTGGTTATATTCTAGGAATGCCAACTATCACATTTGCTTCTGTTCTCAACCAAACTGTAAAATCGTAAAATGTTCAGTGTCCTAACTAATGGCATTTGCTTATCAAACAGAGGCTAAAATGACAGCTTCCTTGACTGAAAAGGATAGGAGGGTTTAGTTCTGCTTTAAATCAGGTGCCATGGCACCATGATAAAAAATAAAAATAAATAAAAAACATAGTTCAGCAGATAAACCCAATGCATCTATGAAAAAAAATGTTTAATTATTTCTTTAAAATGCTACTATACCATAAGATCATTTTCTTTAATTAGGTCACAAGATTTGGTTTCCTAGAGGTAGAAATCTGCTGCCAATATACAGTGACGATTACAGACCAAAAAGAAACGGTTTCCCAGATCATGATTGATTTACTACCTGGTACGAGGTCCCTTTCACACGGGCACCTTCATGAAGCAGGATCCGCTTGCTCTTCTGGGGCTCTCTCCGCTGATCCCTGCTGAGCAGGTGGATGACAGGTCCGTGTCCGCTCTGCAGACATAGCCTGCTCTTTTCTATAGGGCAAGACGGATGGGAAAAACCCCTTTCACATGGGTGATCAAATCAAGTCCACCTGATCTTCGTCTATATGGAGCGGTTGATGTCAACAGACACATGCCCGCTGACACCCACAGCCATCTGATCCAATCCTGCTTCCTGCTGAAATAATGCAGATTGCATTCTATAGTTAGGCTAAGGTGTGGTTCCCGATTGTGGCTCTGTCTTTATATACTTTATTCATTATAAAATGATACACCCTGCCTGCACCAAGCTATGAATATTAGCTATAAAACACACAGAGAAATACTTACTGGGATAAGTAACATTTCTGGATGTCACTGTGGAGTCTTATCTGTGCTGTGCACATGGCACACAAAAAAACTTATCCAAAGTTTGTGTTTTTAGCCTCTTTACTAAGCAAATTGTGTGACATGAGAACTGGAGATAATACATTTCCTACAGTATTTAACTTGTAACATTTCTGTTACATCTCTTATGAAGATTTGTCCTGGGAAAATGTACAGTATAAACCATGTTTGTACCCACATACATATAAGAAACTACCTAGGAGCCAATAGGAGAAAAAAAAAAAAAAAAAAAAAAAAAAAAAAAGGGGGGGGGGGGGTTCAGAAATCTGTATATACACATTTATATATCTTCCTTTGGTGCAGCTTGTACCCATTAGCTGCTATATTGCTCAAATGTACCTATGTGGTGCGCACTTTAACTCAGACCTGGGTCACCATCAGAGGTGAGATTTTTGGCTCTCCTTAGGTTTTGGCTGTTGCCATCACCTTCTACTAAAAGGGTATAAATACTCTTAAACCTAGCGAATGGATCACATACACCAGATGAAAGAAGTCCTGCTCCACTTAGCAGAGGAATGCATGGTAAGAGGAGAATGAGCAGAAGAGGACAGGTTCTATAAAGTGGTAAATAATGGAAATGCTCAAGTGGCTGTCAAATGCTGTGTCCATGCAGCTGCTATATCCCAAATGACATGAATGGGGCTGCCTGCATGCATGGGTGTATGCTGTATTAGGCTCGTGTGTATAGGAGGCCTTATAAATATTGTTATAGTAAAAAATAAAAAAAAATAAAAAAACAGCTCACATTGTATATTTGAAAGTTGTCTAGCATGAATGCAATATAAACAGGTGAAAATGTTTAATAAAAATAAATTTATGCAGGCATACTCACCCCACAGTAGGTATCACCATAATATATCTGTGGTGGTAAAGGATTGCCATGCTCAGGCCATTTACTCTTTGGAATATTTTTGTACATCCATTGCCGCTTCTCTTCCGACATGGTAATATCCACAACTTCAAAATCAATATTGTGGGCTTCCAAATACTGCATTACTTCCTGTTGGTGCTTCTTCATCTGTTGGAGAGAACACGGGTTTAATGAATATGCCACAAGCTCACTGACCAATTCCATACCTCCCAACATTTTGAGATGGAAATGAGGGACATCTACTAACAAATGTAAGTAGGCATAGGACACACCCCCTGCCACACACCCTTAAAGGAGAATTAGCCAAAAAAAAAAAAAAAAAAAAAAGGAGTTAATTAAATCCACACAGACTTTTTTCCACCACTACTATTCCTTTATATTGGCTTTTGTACAAATGCAGGAATTTAGAAAATTGGATGAAAGGTTTAGCACTGGGAAACACCTTTTTGAACGATAAAAGGTGCATTTTATATACAATTATATAGATCAGACCAAAATGAGAGACAAATGAGGTGGATTGAGGGACAGAGGGACATTGCTCCAAATCAGGGACGACAGCCCCTCGAAATCAGGGACAATTGCAATTATACTTTAGTTCCAAACAGATGCTCCATGGCAGAATGGAATGGGCCTCATTCTGTGCTGTCACATACAGTATATGTGACCCTTTTTAGTGTATTTTGGAAGTGCGCTCAATCACGCACCTCTCAGCATTGACAGGGCTGTTATCCACAGTTCCCAGCCACAGAGTGACAATTGGCTGCTGGTAGGACAGGCTCCCAATGATATGATTATTGTGACAGGTAATCACACATTTAGGAAGCCTACAAAAAATGAAAAAAAATAAAATAAAAAGTCAGCAGCTACACATACTGTAGCTGCTGACTTAACATTAGAACACTTACTTGTCAATTGAGATGAATAAAATACAACTAAAACTTAAAAAATAAATAATTGCATTTTAGTCAAAAGACTAAGGGCCCTTTCACATGGACGTACCCGTGTATGGTCTCCACTTTGCTTAGCAGGGGATCGCTCTGTCGATCCACGCCAAGCAGGCAGATGACAGGTCTGTCTCTGCATACTGTGCAGCGACGGACCTGTCAGAGCATCGCTCTCCTCTATGGGGGAATCGGACGAAGATGGACTGTAGAGGGAGGGGGGGGATGAACTCGGAGTGATCTCAGAAGTGGGAACGGGTACCTGCTCCCCGTCTGAAAAGTGCCAAATATGGCTCCGGAAAGGGGGGGGGCTTGTATGATAAGCAGAGCTTTTACTTTTGGGTGGAACTCCACTTTCATTTCCTGCACTGGGGACCAGGCATTTTTCCCTGCTCATTATCATAGACACTGGTCCTCTCCCCACACCTGGGTTCTTCTGCCTCTGGAGACTATGAGAAAAGAGCCCGGCAGCTGCTAGTGTCACATCCAACAATAGGAGGCAGTGATGAGGACCCAGGGATGTAAACAGAAGAGAGATAACGCATCAATAGTTGGAGGGGGTGGGGTTGCTGATACCTTGTAGGTTGAGCTTTAAAAACGGAGTTTCAGCCAAACACTTTTTTTTTCCAAGTCAGCAGCTACAAACACTGTCCTTACCTGTCCAGGAAGCCAGCGATGTCAGACGCCTGCCCCCCCCCCCCCCCCGAAGCTGTTCCGTCCATTAGATTGGGTGCAGGCACCGGCATTCTAACTAAGGGAAACCGGTAGTGGAGCCTTGAGACTTCACAGCTGATTTCCTACTGCCCATATGCAAGTTGCGCATCACTTTGTGAACGGGGGTGGGGTGCTCACCACACAAGAGGACATGATGTCCTGCACTGCAGCCCGGCTGGAATGGAAGTACAATCAGTACTTCAGAAGAAACAAACACGCTTTGGAAAAAAAAAAAAAAAATGTTTTAAACTATCCAAAAACAAGGGGTAGAGGGTGGTCGTTAAGTTTAAGACCACCTTTCAAAAGTGGTTGGAACGCTGGTTTAAACCATTTACCACTAAATGAAAGTTCCCCAAAAAAATAAAAAATAAATAGCATGTATGCATAAAAAAAAAAAAAAAAAAAAAACACACACACACACACACACACACACACACACACACACACCAGTAACTTTCTTTTCATAAAATTTTTATATTGTGTGTAGTGGGTACTACAAACTCTGGGGCATGTCAAGTAGATGTAGAATGGATCAAGTAGTAAACAGCAAGAATCAAAAAAAATAAAAAAAAAAAAAATATATATATATATATATATATATATATATATATATATATATATATATATATATATATATATATATATATATATTTCCACAATACGACAGCACATTTACAATAGGAGGGACAGCCGAACTAATACTGCTGACCAAAAAAAAAGCAGAACTCATCACCATGCATGCCAACATCATAGCATGCAACTACTGTAATACAAACTATTTACAGTATACACAATTTTGGGGGGGGGGGGGGGGGGGAAGAGAAGAGAACCCACAACAACCTACACAGGCTAAAGAAGAATCTATGCTGGCAAATCCGCACATTTCACAAAAGCATTAATACAAACTGTACTCTTAAATTGCCCCTCCCCATACCAGAGACGTGATAATCTTGACAAGGAAGGTTCATGTGTACAGCAAGATACGCAATGCAAACAGTCTTCCATTTACAAACAGCATTGTCTTCAATGCATTAAATGAAAACTGAGAATTCACACAAGACAAAAATGCCAGCAAAACCAAACACACTGCTGATATTTGAAGTTTAGCGATTCCTATTATGTGGTATGCATACCAGAGATGAACTGAACCTTGACAAGTAGTGTTGCTTGTATAGCGTGGGGACACTACACAAGCATTGGCACTAAACTGCTACATACAGTATGTTCTCCATTGTGGTTTCAGATGTTCCAGCAACCATTTTTTTCTAAGATGCAGGGGCCACCCAGCTTGTACAAAGCAATAACAGGCTGAGAGGAGCCATCACTGCTCACATGTATTTCGCACACCAGAGTCTAACTGCTGTTAGGAACGGATGTCAGGGCCACCTGGATGCATCTGTCTGCACCCGAGGGTGCTCATCCAGCCCCAACAAAAAGTAAGCCCTGGGTATGTGGATACATGTATAAGGACAGCTCCTGTCAGCCTGTCATTACTTTGTACAGGCTGGGCAGTCTCTGCTGTTTGCATACTCTTGTGATTCTAGTCACATAATCAGATGATTCTTGCAGCTGGAATCCAGTGTAGGCATGTCACCACCCATGTGAACGAGGCCTCAAAAAATGTGCTTCTGTTTATAGATAAATAAGAAGGTGAATATAAATCTGCAAATCCAAATTACCACATAAATATCACCTTGTAGTGCTAGACTTACGTAAAAGATAACCTCATTAATTCTACCCCTCAATCAATAATCTGTTTCTCACGAAAACATATATAGAACCAAATATATGAAATTCAATTGAAAAATATACAATTCCTTGTAAAATATTTGTGAATAACAAACTGAATGTGATTATCCCAAAACACCACAATACAAGTGTTTATATTCTTTAAAACAGAAACAATAGTCCATAGGAAATAATAAAAAAAAAAAAAAGGATTCTTAAATGTTAAATCCTTTTCATGTGCAGATCTTATCAGTGTCCATATAGTAATGATAAAGCCTTCACCACACCATCAGTGTCCGTGACCCCCCTCGTTGGAGCACTCACCAGCTGCGGCGCCCAGCACTCTCGTGCCAAGCTAAATAGGCGTTAGATCTCTTAAAATGATGACAGCAGATGTTCAGCACTCAATGTATATTCTCCTTTAAGGCTTCAATAGGGCTACCCCTCAAAGCACCTCAGAAAGAAAAAAAAAAAAAAAAAAAAGAGACCTCCCATAGTGCAACACTGTAAAAAATCTTTAATTACAAAAATTAAAACCCACTCATTAATGCACTCACATAGACACAACTTGAACGAAAGCACTTCAAAATCACTACAATCCTCAGCAACAGCGCACTCTACTCCAAGGTATTGGTGGTCACAGTGGATACTGGTTGGATTAGCAGCACAGATACTGTCTCTCACCCTTCCTTCTGCTGTTTGGTACCTCACAGCGGAGCTCACAGTTCAAACACAGCGCCACACTCTCCCAGTTCTGTTCCTCGTGTTAGACACCTCCTTCCGCCTCGGTTACAGTGCTCAGTGTATCAAAGATAGTTGCCAGATAGCCACGCTAGCTGAGATGGCAGCCAAATACAGGACCATTCTGGATGAAAACCTGTTGGAGTCTGCAAAAGACCTGAAACTGGGATGGAGATTTATCTTCCAACAAGACAATGATCCCAAAACATACAGTAAAATCTACAAAGGAATGGTTCACAGATAAACGTATCCAGGTGTTAGAATGGCCAAGTCAAAGTCCAGACCTGAATCCAATTGAGAATCTGTGGAAAGAGCTGAAAACTGCTGTTCGCAAACGCTCTCCATCCAACCTCACCGAGCTCGAGCTGTTTTGCAAGGAAGAATGGGCAAGAATTTCAGTCTCTCGATGTGCAAAACTGATAGAGACATACCTCAAGCGACTTGCAGCTGTAATCGCAGCAAAAGGTGGCTCTACAAAGTATTAACACAAGGGGGCCGAATCATTTTGCACGCCCCACTTTTCATTTTTTTTATTAGTTAAAAAAAGTTTCAAAAATCAAATAGACTTCGTTCCACTTCACAATTGTGTCCCACTTGTTGGCGATTCTTCACAAAAAATAAAAATTTTATATCTTTATGTTTGAAGCCTGAAATGTGGCAAATACACTATATTATATATATATATATATATATATATATATATATATATATATATATATATATATATATACACACACACACACACACACACACACACACACACACCACCTATGGAAAGCAACTCGCCATCATGATATGACCTCTATTTCTAGAAAGGTCAATGTTGTCAAGTCGAGTACCATCCGATGTCAGTACAGTAGAAAGTCTCTAGAGACCGGCTGACATTTGTCACGTGTGTACAGCTGCCCAAAAAGCTTCTGTCAGATGAGCATGCTGGAAACCAGGAGGAGGGCGGCCCCTCTGTCAGAACAAATTGGGAAAGATCGCTGCACTAACATTGTGTTAGTAACAGCAATCTGTCAGCTTCCCCCCCCCCCCCCCCCCCATTCAGCCCGCTAGGTTGGAAAAAAAAATAAAAAATAACACACACACACACACACACACACACACACACACATTTGAGCTGGCAATACATTATACAATTTTCTTATGATTTACCTTCAAATATGTAGGGCAAGGGCCTGCCTGTCTGCATATAAATTAAAAGGGTTTCGGTTTGACCTCATATTAAATGGTTTTGGTAAATCTAAAGGAAAATTTTACAACACAATTGTATAATGCGAGGCCAGCTTTATGGTGTGTGCCAGGCCTCAGCAGTAACTCAGGATGTCAGAATGTTTGCCTCAAAATCGGAAAGGAGTTCATCTGTCACCTTGACATATCTAGAAATCATATGTTGCGATGTGCAAAACACTTCTCTTAGTGTAAAATCACTATAGATACTTTATTTAAAAAGATAAAATCCATAAACTTGAGTGCCCAACAGTTAAATGCATATGGGAAAACGATAAGTATACAATGCACCTCAATGGTTACATGGCTATCAGCAGGGCCGGGACAAGAGGTGGGCAGGAGGGGCGGCTGCCCTGGGTACTGTGGTATCAAGTGAGGTTCGGGGGCAGCAGGTGGTATGAATTGTTCTAGGAGGGGAAATTTTAGGTGGTGTGGTGATTTGAGGGGAGGGGGAAGATTTGTATTGAGTGGGGAGATGGAGGAAGAGGACTTGTGCTAGATAAAAAAGGTAATATTGTGGGGGGGGAGAGAGGAGCTTTGTGCTAGGACGGAAAAAAAATAAAAAAATAAAAAAAAAGGATTTGGAGGGGGATTGTTGGAGGGCAGAGGATTCATGCTAGGAAAAAGGGGAATTTTGTAGTGTATAGTGGCACAATTTGGCATATTTGCCCTGGGCTCTAGATGACCTTGTACTGGCACAGGCTACCAGTAGACCGTCTCAGCAAAAAACAGGCAGCCTGAGTATAAAAATAAATAAATAAAATAAAATTTAAAAAACATGATGACCTCACCACAAGTTGTCATCCTACATAAGTTTGTTTCATCTGTAGAAGTTCTTTATTGGATTTAATGAAAATAAAAATTTATAAATGAAATGCCATTGTGAAAATATTGAAAAAGTAAAGAAATAAAAAAATGACAGGGGTTATAACCCACTTGCACTCTAGCCATCCATTTAGTGAAGGGACACTATAAAGGAAGGAAGAAGATAACAAGGGCTGTGTGGTCAAGTAACTGAAAGATGAACCACTTGCCGACCAGCCGCTGTCATCCTTCGGCAGGTCGGCACATTCCCATGATAAAAATCGCCATAGCTGTAGTCTGCTCTTTTAAGAGCTATAGGCCTGCTGCATGGCGGGGGAGCCAATGTGCATGGCCGCGATCACTCCACAGAGCCAGAACAGGGGATCTGTCAATGTATACAACAGATCACCGTTCTGAAAGGGGAGTAGAGAGTGATCCTCTGCTCCTAGTGAACAGGAACAGCGATCTCTCTCCTCCTCCAGTCAGTACACTGCCCCCACAGTTAGAAACACCTCCCTGGGAACACATTTAACCCCTTGATCACCACTATTTCTAGCCCCTTCCCTGCCAGTGTCATTTATACAGTAACCAGTGCATTTTGCAAGTCCCAAAAGAGTGTCAAAAGTGTCTGATCTGTCCACCGCAATGTCACAGTCCCACAAAACAAAAAATAAAATAAAAGCGCAATAAGAGCACAAAAAACTGCATAAGTGATCGAGTTCCGCCAAAATGCCACACATAATAAATAAGCAATATAAGTAATAAACCTGTTGCTAAGATTCTGCATTGGTCTTTCTAACCTAACCATGTTGCTAAAAAATCAAACAAAATGGTAGCCGCTTATCTCATCACCATGGACAATCAACAAAATAACCAACCAGGGAGTGTGTGTGTGTGTGTGTGTGTGCGTTTTACACAAAAGAAACTTTATTTTATGGGCAATAAACCCTGTGGAATTACATCATTTTAAATAGCATTTGACCTATAATCATGTAGCTGCTATATACATTTGCAAACAATACTACCACAAGTAGGTCACGTACACAAGGTATACAGAACACATTGTCCTGAACAAAGTCATTGGGGCCAGCAACAACATGAACAGTTTAAGTAAAAGTAAAGGCAGGTACAAATTTTTCATATAATATAATTCCTTAATAATGAGAAGTAGACATTCTCTACTTTTAATATGCATCAGGAGCCAGGAGTTTGCCTTTACATGCAGCCATAAATATTGGAGTCAAACTGAAACCATGTATAAAACAAGGTAAACAGGCACCATACATTTTAGGCCTCATGCACACTTGAGCTGAAAAACGCTGCTCATGTTAACATGATACTTAAAAAGTTTTTGTTTTTTTTGTAAGTTCATAGCCATATTGGGTGGCAGGTTGGACACACCTGGTTTAGATGGTTGAGTCACTGCCTCTAAATTCAAAATGATATGGGGCTTGACGGTGCCTAGACCCAAACACAGACCAGCTAGTGAATGACTCCCAAAAGGGATAAGGATATAAATTCCAAAAGGACATGGGACTTGATGAATGAATGAATGAATGAATGAAATACTTATATAGCGCACAATGCGAACTGAATCGCCTCTAGGCGCTGTGGCGAGCTTTGATCATCTGCTAAAAGAGGAAGGTCTTAAGTTTTTTCCTAAAAGCCAGGTGATTTTCTTCCAAACGGATGTCGATTGGTAGAGCATTCCATAGCCGGGGCCCATGGACAGCGAATCTCCGATCCCCCTTGGATTTATACCGGGCTTTGGGCACAAGGAGGAGGTTTTTGTTAGCAGATCGAAGACTGCAGTTTGGTGTGTAATGATTTATTTTCTCCATTAGGGATTGCAGAGCTTCTCTATGCACGCATTTATGGGTGAGGCAAAGGGTTTTGAACGTGATCCGATTTTTTACAGTTAGCCAATGTAAGCTCCTCAGCGAAGGAGAGATGGATTCCCATGTTTTTTTTCCTGTTATCAGCCTTGCCGCCGTGTTTTGGATAAGTTGTAATTGCGCAAGTTGATATTGAGGTAATCCTATGTAAAGCGAGTCTGCGTAGTCCAGTCGCGAATTGATGATTGTTCCAACTACCACTGCCTTGTCCTCCTTTGGGATAAAAGGGATGAGTCTGCGAAGCATGCGCAGCAGATGGTGAGATCCCCTGACTACTGTTCGTATTTGCGCATCCATTGACATTGTGCGTCTAATATAACCCCAAGACTCTTGGCTTTGGTTTTTGGGGAGATAGCCTGCCCAAAGGCAGTTATTGGAGAGCAGGGGGTGTTGGTTGCGGGTTTATGATTTGGGTGCAAGATAAGCAGCTCTGTTTTTGATACGTTCAGTTGGAGGGAGTTGGTGGTCATCCAGTCCTCTATTGATCTGAGGCAATTTTCAAGTTGTTGGTGATCTTTTAACATTGATCGTTAAATAGTGTTGTGTGTCGTCAGCGTAAGAGTGGAAGCAAAGGTCTGAGCATCTGATGATTTGGAGCAGTGGGCGGATGTAAATGTTAAAGAGAACGGGTGACAAAGGAGAGCCTTGAGGGACCCCGCAGGTGACTGCCCGAGATTCGGAGAAGTATTTTCCTAGTTTCACTGTCTGTGACCGATTTCCTAGGAAGGACGCGAACCATTGGAGATCTATGTCTTGGACTCCGGCTACTTCTGTGAGGCGGACGAGTAGATGATGACTAGACTCAAAGACAGATCACTGCTACAGCAGAGAATGACCACCACAGACACATGAACTTACCACCACTACTGCCTCTAACCACTGCTACAGCCAGGAAAACAACAAAAAAAAAAAAAAAAAAGTAAACACTGCAGCAAAATTCACAATACAACAATTAGATGGTGGAAATCAAAGAATACTACAGATAGAGAGAGAGAGAGAGAGAGAGAGAGAGAGAGAGAGAGAGAGAGAGTGCCCATAATTAGAGCCAAAGCAGAACTGCCAGTCAAACCTTTGCAGATAGTAGTGACCACCACCATGCTACACCTATAAATTACGTACCACAATATTACCTGAATTGCTAAAAAATAATCATTACATAGTTACATAGTAGGTGAGGTTGAAAAAAGACACAAGTCCATCCTGTGTGTGTGATTATCTAAATCATTAGACATATCGACATACCATTTAAGCCACACACAAACTGAAGGCTTTCCACGCTTAGGAAACTACTATATAACATATTCAGGGACAGTCTGACAAAGTGGCCACCTTCCAACCTAGCTTCCTAATTTGTAAGCCACCACAAAAAATAAGCAAACCTCAGAATGAGTACCAGATGCTTGCCAAGAATTGAGGCAGTCTAGGGAATGAGAGTTAAAGTTTTTCCTCCAAAGATAGCATCTAACTGAAATGTGTGGGACATGCAGGAAGGCTGCACAAGTCATGCTACCTAATGGTGCATTGGGCTAGACTGGTGGTGCGAGATGCAGGTTGCATTGCCTATAGAGCTGGACCTTGGAAAGGCTGCAGATTTAGCAGTCAAATAATTCTTAATTATTAATCAGACTAGCCTGAGCTTCAGAAGACAGTACAGGAGGCAAGTTAAACTGTCTGGGGAAATCCTAGCTGGCTCTAACAGCTCCTGTATATATTTAAAAAAAAAAAAGTAAAATGTTTAAAAGACCGTGTCATCTATGACATCATCAGCTGGCTATCTATAGAAAACATTCCTCTCTGCTATTTAGTAGGCTGAAATGATCCCGTAACTAATGAATCAACAAACAGGTCCCTATATTCAAATATTTACAAAGGCTTGGTAATAGTGACAACAGTCTTACAGAAAAACAATGACAATGCAGACTTGAGCAATAGTGATATGAGAACAAAAACACACAAGAATACTAAAACAGATATTGTAAAACAATCACTTGGAGTACTGTCATGTTTAAACTTAAAAACAATATAACAGTCCCCAAGTCCCCTTTCACACATGCAGCAGTCTCTTAAGCCCCATACACACTATCAGTTTTTCTGCTGAGTTTTTCCTTCGAATTTACCAAAACCATATAATGAGGTCAAACCTTAGGAGTTTCAATGTGGCCTTTGCACCACATGGTTTTGGTAAACCTGAAGGAAAAACACAGAAAAAAAACTGAGTGAGTAGCGGGCTTTACTGTCTTCTGAAAAGTGATCTAAGGAGAAGTGCTTTCTAGAGAGGGATTGTGCAGCAGATTCCAGGCATCAGGGAGATCAGCCTCCAGAATGTGCATTTTTTGTTTCGTTTTGTTTTTTGCTCCCAAGATGCTTTTGTATTGAAATCACTATTCTTGTAATAAAGGCCCCTTTCACATGGGCAGTCCGATAATACCCAGCGATCAGTTTTCAGACAGATCTGATCAAAAACTCAATGTTAGTATATGGACAGATTGAATGTAAACTGTCCATGGCAGGAGAGGGGGAGCAGAGGACGCTCACACGCATCATGGAGTGGTTGGAGAGGGAAAGCCAAGAGAGCCGGGAGCACTGAGGAGTCGCTACCATGTCAGGGCCCTGAAGATAACACAATATGTGGAGCGCCGTGCTGAGTAGCCAGCCGTTTTGTGGCCTGGGCTGCCTGCTGAGGGGCAAGTGACGTCCGCCCGGGCTCCATTTGAGGGACACCGACCGATGAAGAGGGATCCAAACATAGGGAGGAGGGGGACTGGCTCTGTACTGGGGGATGGATGGAATCATACTTGGGATATATGGGGAATGGGGGCTGGCACTACACTAAGGGGTGGGACTGACACCATCAGGGATAGGAGGGCAGGAGAGGACTGGTACTATACCTAGGGCAGGATGATGGGGGAACTGGCAGGGCCTGCCACTATACCAGAAGCAGGACTGGCATTGAACCAGGTGATGGGGGCTTCCATGGTACCACAGGCAGGCAGTGATGGCTTTTAACCGTGTGAGAGTGTATTTTGTACCTTTTAGACATTAACTTGCAGTCATGCTGCACTTTCTGTCCTTTGTGTTCCCAGAGTCCATTCTAGCTTATCCCCCACCCACTTGCCCTCCCAGCCCCCCCTCCCCCATTCTGCCTACTCTTCCTAGGCAATAGGTATCGGCAAGTGGTATTGGCAAGCAAGTTAAAAAAGTTTTGGTACTCGTACTCAGTGTTAACAAAAAAATAGCATTGGTGCATCCCTAGCAGAAAGTATAAAAAGTCTTGCATTGGTGGCTAGCAAGGATAAGCTTGGGTTTGGTCTGAATCCAGAAGGAATGTCACTCGTGTCCACTTCCACCCAGTGAACTGCAGCCGGCAAAGTCCTTGCTCAGCAGCTGCACATTAACAAAGGGGCTGAGATGCTCATGACTAGGGACGAGCTCAGGTGTATCGGCATACAAGTCTAAACTGGCCAGAGCAATCAAAGCTGACAACGGCATTCCTCACTCCACAGCTGCACATACGCTATTGGTGTGTATATGTGCGGCTGCGGGGTTGGGAACACCATTTTTGACTGACAGCTTCCTGGCGGGATAGCTCAGACTCTTGTCCTAACATACTCATCATTGCTTGTGAAATCAACTTTAGATTGCTATGTGGAAATACCCTGGCTACAGTTGACTGGGCAGGAATGACAGCTTCTTTCCGGGTCTTCAAAAACCCAGGTTCATCCTTAGCAGCTAAGTGTAGCTGGGATATCAATTACTCAATGTCTACACCCAAGGAACTGTTGCAACCTCAGGAGGACCCCTAGAGTTTTACCGAACCCTGGTGGAGAAAGGCTGCTCTAATGTATTTGTTCCCCAGAAATATCATCTAAACCAACCTTTTAACCATGGAGGAACCCTTCCAATAATACTCAGGGCTTGGGTAACCACTGCTAAAAAGGATTTTATATACAAATTTGTCATCAGTAGAAAGAATACCCTCCTATAGAGGCAGCTAACATGATCTTAAGTGCTAGTGGTTAGCCAATTAAAAAAGGAGGAGGAGGAGGGAGGAGGACCACTGGCTCTATCAAGTGGCATTGGTACCATAACTATGTAGGCAACATCAGGTGGGAATATAATCCACCATTGTTCAAGGAACCTTAGGGTTCCACAGAACCCTAGTTGAGAAAGACTTTCTAAATTGCACGTCAGAGAAAAAAAATGCCCATGTACATTGGTGGTCAATGTACTGCTCTAGGAACCCCTAGAAAACTCTGGGTTGAGTAATGCGTAGCACACATGATCAGAAAGTCATAGCACAAACTTTTATTTCAGACTGATCGTGTAATCTATTCATTAATATGCAGCTTTCAAGAGCTAATAACGACAGTTCATCCAACAAAATCTAAAAAGGGACAAGAAGGAAAAACACCTCTTTACATTGATGGGAGACAAATCAGCCACTACTCAAGGAACCCCTAGCAATCTCTGGAGGAACCTTAGGATTCCACAGAACCCTGTCCAAGTAATGCTTTCTAAATTGTACGTCAGAGGATACATTCCCCTTGACATTAGTGGTCAATGTAGGTGGGGGACAAATCTGCCACTGCTCAAGGAACCCAGAGAAATCTCTGGAAACCTGGTTAAGAAAAGTCTAATCATTAACATCCCCAAGGCCATGAGAACAGATGCAAAAAAGGAGTTGGGGTGTTAAAACTAATTTATTAACAAAACAAATAAAAATAATATTATAATCTGAAAAATAGAAAACAGATTTAGACACTGCATGAAATAAATAAATTAAAAAAATAAAAAGGAAATTTAGGTTAAGTAATAATACATTTGGACTGTGTTGCACTAAAATGTGATCTCACCTGGTGAACTGAACTACAGCAAGTAATGAAAACAGAAAAGTAATGTTATGTATGTGTAGAGGAGCCAGAGTGAATACAGGAATTCCTAGTGACATTACACAGGACCCATCAGAAAAGTAAGCCCCATGTAAAGGAGACTTACCGTGGTAGAGCAGGATGAAGATGCTGTGTAAACCCTGGTCACCATCCTGCCTAGTAGTAGATGCAGCTCTACTCCTCCAGCAGCTGTCAATGCAGGTGTCCCCCACCTTCCGGTGTCACGATGGACTCTAGCAGTGGAACGACCCCGGGATCCGCTCCAACCTCCCGCACGGCTCTTTAACACACTCACTGACACCAACGTACAGCCAAGTAGAACCAGTTACCGCCTCTTCCACCGCCCTCACTGGGAAGGGAGGAGCGCTGGCAAAGGGCAGTGAGCCTGACTTTTCAGCTGCATCATCATCAAAACACATCAATAAGGATTAGTCCGGTCTGTGTACAATACAGCCCATAAAACACATGGACAGCCGACACATTCCAAATCTCCTATTCCCTACACTGATCATGTAGAGCCGACTCTTTGATAAGGCAGTCAACGGCAGTCAGTACTGCCATCATGTGTACGTGGGTGGTATTACAACATGCTGCTCCTAGCTAATTACTTGTGTTATTTATCACTTATTTATTTTATAAACCTGTTAGCACAAGTACAGCTATTGAGTGATACTATTTATATTTGCTCATTGAACATTTAGGTTTATTTTTACTAAAGTGGTTTAAACCTAAAGACAAAAATGGAATGTATTGCAGCTTACATATTTTTGCATGCAGTCGCTGCAGTTTTTTGTTTTTTTTTCAGTCTGGGGGGAGGGTAATGGTAAGTCATAACAGGATAAGAAAATCGGAAGTAAAATTTCGTACGATGAACGATCGGTCAACTATCTGATCATTATTATAATGCTTTCGACAGCTGATTCCAACTTTTCGGACAACAAAACCTGAAGGTTCAGGCTATAAAATTTTTATCGTGCACAAACACAACGTCCGATTTAAAAAAATCGTAAGAGCAATACATGCTCGGAAACGAAAGAATACATTGCAAAACAATTCAACGCATTACATCTCTTCCGAAGTTGTGTTCTGTCATACGAGAATCTTCGTAAGTTGAGTAACCTCTTCACTTTCGATTTCTTTTGGTGGTATTTGATTACCTCTGCATTTTTTATTTTTTGCGCTATAAGCAAAAACAGACCAACAATTTTGAAAATAAATAAATAAACAATATATTTTACTTTCTGAAAAAAAAATCCAATAAAAATGTTTTAATTTCTTCATAAATTCAGGCCAATATGTATTCTGTTACATATTTTTGGTCAAAAATAATCCCAATAAGCGTATATTGATTGGTTTGTGCAAAGGTTATAGCATCTACAAACTATGGGATATATACTGTAATGTTACATTTTTTTTAGTAATGGCGGCGATCAGCGAATTATAGCGGGACTGTGATATTGCGGCAGACATACTGACACTTTTTGGGAACCAGTGACACTAATACAGCGATCAGTGCTAAAAATATGCACTGTCACTGTACTAATGACACTGGCTGTGAGGGGTTAAACATCTAGAGTGATCAAAGGGTTAAATGTGTGGCTAGCCAGTGTTTTTAGTGTACTGTGTGTGGTGCTTTTACTAAGGGAAGTAATAGATTGTATTCCCTGCTTTGCGGGGGAAAGGAAATCCATTAATTACCTGTTTGACAGGACCAGGCCCTGCCTTATTGCACCCATTAATTTAACAGTTTCCATAAACAGTTACATTCCTGACATGTGAAAGGAATGTACTGTAACTTACATTTACTTGTGCGCTCAACCAAACTGTCAAATCATCCAATGGCTGGTGTCATAACTAATCACATGTGCAGCATCATTGCAGCTGAAGATCAAACAAAGGCTAAGATGGCAGCTTCCTTGGCTGAAAATGATAACGGATTAGTTCTCCTTCAAAGTGGAAGCCGGCAAACAGGCAGATGACATCATCCCCATCCGGCCAATGAGAACGGCCAGCAATCAAGCCAAAGATCGAGCTGAAGCTCTGGGACACCACATCGCTGGAGCTGAAGGTAAGTACAGTTCTGCTTTATTAAAGGCATTAAAAAAACAAACAAACACAAACCCTGCAAGGTAAAGCAATTATGTGCTAGTATGCACCAGTTTGAGGACTCTGGCCATCTGACTGGACGAGCTGTGATGATGTCACGCGGCCGCGGCACACAGCTCTGCCTTTCCTTTAGAGCACGTGCGCTGCTGCTCATGTGCATGTTTAGGAGATATTCATTTTACCTACAAGTAAGCTTTATTAGAAGGGAAAATTGGCACTAAAACAACTTAAACATAATGCAACGGTATTAAAAAGTACATAAACAACCGTGATGATCCTGCACTACAAAGAAGTGATCTTCTTATATCTGAAGAGTTTTCCTCCAGAACTTTCCTAGACCACCACCAAAGTGAGAAGTGTCCACTCACTGTAGCTTCAGTAACCTCTAAACTAATAAAGGTCAGTAAGCGCTTTGGGGGGATTGGTTTGATCACTCAGATTCAATCACAATGCAGTTCAATGAATTGTATGGTCAGGCTAATATGCCAACTTCGCTTTACTGCACAGAAACTCAACATGGGTTTAATTGTAAGAGTCTGTTGCCTTGAGGTAGGCAACAGCTACTATGCCCTCAGTGGATGCGTCTAAAAAAATGTGAATTCCCTTTCCCTAAATTGCAGCAAGGGAAATGGAAGTTTAGCAACGCGGTATGTGAATCCCTTGTAAGCCCTTGTACACACGGTCGGACATTCCGACGAAAAATGTCCGATCGGACCGCGTTGTCGGATAATCCAACCATGTGTGGGCTTTATCTGACTTTTTCCGTCGGAATGTCCGACCAACAAAGTTTGAGAGCTGGATATAAAACATTTCCGACAGCATATTCCGATTGGACTTTTTGTAGAGAATTCTGATCGGACAAAGTGCCATGCATGCTCAGATCAAATTCCTAGACCAAAGCTATTGGCTACTAGCCTGAACGTAGTCCCGTCGTAACTAAATAACGTCATCACGTTACGAACGATCGGATTTTCTGACAACTTTGTCCAACCATGTGTATGCAACACCAGTTTCGGATGGAGTTTGTTGTCGGAATGTCCGACCGTGTGTACAAGGGCTTAGGCATGTAGAGATTTTTTTCAGGACTTTCATTGTGGTTGTTTGTCAGTTTTTAACCACTTCCCGACCGGCGCAAGATGATGTACAACGGCAGAATGGCACGGGCAGGCAAATTGGTGTACAGATACGTCCATTTGTATTTGCCGCCCTGCCATCACGTGCGCGCCGCCGGCCCCCCTTGAGTCCAGTCGCGGACTCAATCGCTGTGGGGATACCCGCGATCGTCTCACGGGGAGGCTGAACGGGGAAATGCAGATCTAAACAGCATCTCCCCATTCTGCCTAGCAACAAGTGACACTGATCTCTGCTCCATGTGATTGGAGCAGAGATCAGTGTGCAATAACACACAGCCCAGCCCCCCATAGTTAGTAACACGTCCCTAGGACACACTTAACCCCTACACTGCCACCCCTGGTTAACCCCTTCACTGCCAGTGTCATTTACACAGGAATCGGTGCATTTGTATAGCACTGATTGCTGTATAAATGACAGTGGTCCCAAAAATGTGTCAAAAATGTCCAATGTGTCCACCACAATGTCGCAATCACAATAAAAATCGCTGATTGCCGCCTGTACTAGTAAACAAAAATTATTAATAAAAATGCCATAAAACTATCCCCTATTTTGTAAAAGCTATAAATTTTGCGCAAACCAATCAATAATCGCTTATTGCGATTTTTTTTTACCAAAAATATGTAGAAGAATACGTATCGGCCAAACTGAGGAAAAAACATGTTTTTTAATATATTTTTTGGGGGATATTTATTATAGCAAAAAGTAAAAAATAATGTTTTTTTTTCAAAATTGTCGCTCTATTGTTGTTTATAGCGCAAAAAATAAAAACAGTAGGGGTGATCAAATACCACCAAAAGAAAGCTCTATTTGTGGGAAAAAATACATAAATTTTGTTTGGGAGCCACGACGCACGACCGCGCAATTGTCAGTTAAATCGACGCAGTGCCGAATCGCAAAAAGTGGTCTGGTCTTAAGCCAGCAAAATAATCCAATCTGAAAATGGTTAACAGAGATTCACAGTGCTTATTAGTCTCTGATAACTGTTTTGGTAAGGATTTGGTCATAAGGGCTACGAACCCCACAGGATCATATAAGCTGTTCTCCACTGAGAGAACACCACATTTGGTAAATTATTTGTCTGTAGAGCTAATATGAAAGCCAAATTAGTTTTTTTTTCTCTGTACAGTCTCTGTAAGGGTCCTGTCCTGGAGATGGAGTAGAATAGTCGATACATCATTACCAAGAGACCACATATCTAATCCATTGGATTAAGCGCTTTTGAATTTACATTGAATTAGGGGGTCATCATATTGTGGTGAGTGCATTGGAGTGGCACAAGTGGTGGACAACACTGTCCGATGAGAAAAGGTGGAGGAATAAACATTTGCATTAGGAACATTTTTTTCACACATTGGTGGATGGGACTTTATTAATTTATCTAGATCTAATTCTCTGGTTTTATTGTTTGGTGGAAACATTAACATAGTAGGCGAGGTTGAAAAAAGACATCAAGTCCAACCTATGGTTGCTTTTTTGAGATATACAGTACAGTACACCTCTCCAACCCAAGGTTGCTTTTTGATATATACAGTACAGTACACCCCTCACATTTTTGTAAATTTTATTTATATATTTTTATGTGACAACACTGAAGAAATTACACTTTGCTACAATGTAAAGTAGTGAGTGTACAGCTTGTATAACAGTGTAAATTTGCTGTCCCCTCAAAATAACCCAACACAGCCACGTCTAAACCGCTAGCAACAAAAGTGAGTACACCCCTAAGTGAAAATGTTCAAATTGGGAAAACAGTGTCAATATTTTGTGTGACCACCATTATTTTCCAGCACTGCCTTAAAGTGGGAGTCCGCCCGGAGTTCCGCCGTTTTTTTTTTTTTTTAAAGCCAGCAGCTACAAATACAGCAGCTGCTGGCTTTTAAAATAAGGACACTTACCCGCCCAGCGCCCGCGATGTCGGCACCCGAAGCCGATCTCTCGATTGTCTCTTGGGTGCTGCCACCGCCATCTTGGGTATGGGAATCAGGAAGTGGAGCCTTTCGGCTTCATTTCCCGGTTCCCTACTGCGCATGCGCGAGTCGCCCTGCGCAATAAGGATGGACCCGCTGCCTCTGGGATCTGTGTGTTTCCCAGCAGGGGGACTTTTGGAAAGGGGCGTAGATCTACACCCCTTTCCGCAGAGAGCTATGCCGGAAGTGGGTGCAGATACCTGTACTGTACAGGTACCTGCACCCCCCTCCCCCCTGAAAGGTGCCAATTGTGGCGCCGGAGGGGGGGAGGATTCCAATGAGCGGAAGGTCCACTTTAGGGTGAACCTCCGCTTTAACCCTCTTGGGCATGAAGTTCACCAGAGCTTCCCAGGTTGCCACTGCAGTCCTCTTCCACTCCTCCATGATGACTTTACAGATCTGGTGGATGTTAGAGACCTTGCGCTCCTCCACCTTCCATTTGAGGATGCCCCACAGATGCTCAATTGGGTTTAGGTCTGGATACATGCTTGGCAAGTCCGTCACCTTTACCTTCAACTTCTTTAGCAAGGCAGTGGTTGTCTTGGAGGTCCGTTTGGGGTTGTTATCATGTTGGAATACTGCCCTGTGGCCCAGACTCTGAAGGGAGGGGATCATGCTCTGCTTCAGTATGTCACAGTACATGTTGGCATTCATGGTTCTCTCAATGACCTGTAGTTCCTCAGTTCCGGCAGCACCCATGCAGCCCCAGACCATGACACTCCCACCACCATGCTTGACTGTAGGCAAGACACACTTGTCTTTGTACTCCTTACCTGGTTGCCGCCACACACGTTTGACACCATCTGGTCTCATCAGACGACAGGACATGGCTCCAGTAATCCATGTCCTTAAGCCTCGTACACACGATCAGATTTTCTGCAAGCAAAGCGTTGGACTTTTGTCTGAAGGGCATTGGCCAGGAACTTGTCTTGCATACAAATGGCACACAACTGTTGGCCAACAAACACGAACATAGTGAAGCATTATGTGTTTATTTATCTCTTTAGCACCACCCTTTGGGCACCTTCTGCTAATGTGTTTGGTGAGCATTGATTCCAAGCATGCGTGTTTGAACTTTGGACATTTTGTGTGATGGACTTGTGTACACACGCTCTGAAAATCCGACAGCACACCATTGTCCGCAGAAAATTTATAAACCTGCCATCCAACATTTGTCCACGGAAAGTTGGCCAAAAATTGTCTGATGTAGCATACAAACGGTCGGATTTTCCACCAACAGCCTTTCATCACACAAGTCCTGTCAAGAAAATCTGATCTTGTGTATGAGGCTTAAGTCTGCTCGTCTTCAGCAAACTATTTGCAGGCTTTCTTGTGCATCATCTTTAGAAGAGGTTTGATGCAGTGTGCGATGTATGGTCTGAGCACTGACAGACTGACTTCATACCCCTTCAACCTCTGCAGCAATGCTGGCAGCATTCATTTGTCTATTTCCCAAAGACAACCTCTGGATATGACACTGAGCACGTGCACTCAACTTCTTTGGTTGACTATGGCGAGACCTGTTCTGAGTGGAACCTGACGTGTTAAACCACTGTATGGTCTTGGTCACTGTGCTGCTGCTCAGTTTCAGGGTCTTGGCAAACTTCTTATAGCCTAGCCATCTTTATGTAGAGCAACACTTCTTTTTTTTCAGATCCTTAGAGAGTTCTTCGCCATGAGGTGCCATGTTGAACTTCCAGTGACCAGTATGAAAGAGTGAGAGCAATAACACCAAATTTAATACACCCACTCCCCATTCACACCTGAGACCTTGTAACACTAATGAGTCACATGACACCAGGAGGGAAATGGCTAATTGGGCCCAATTACTTATGAACTTATGTTGCCAGCAATTTAGACATTAATAGCTGTGTGTTGAGTTATTTTGAGCGGACAGCGAATTTACACTGTTATACAAGCTCTACACTGACTATTTTACATTGTAGCAAAGTGTAATTTCTTCAGTGTTTTCACATAAAAAGATATAATAAAATATTTACAAAAATGTGAAGGGTGTACTCACTTTTGTGAGGTACTGTATATGTTTTAAATTATTATTGTAGCAAAGTCCTGGGGCCTAGTGGTGACTTCCAGAGTCAGGGACAGCTGACATCCTTCTGTGTAGAGTGGGTTGCAAGGCATGGTCGGTATAATGCAAGATGAAATGGCGGGAACCAGACACTTTTAGAATGCAATAAGAGATTTATTGTCTCTTGAACAGAACTAGGGAAGAGAGGGTTAGGGCCAGGACACCCTTAAGTCGATGCAATGATAATTAGCAGACTCTGAGACATCTATAGAAAGACAGCTATATAGGTGAAGGTCTCCAGCTGGACATCACTTGTCACCGCTGTCTCCTATGGCAACAGTCTTGCAGTAGTTACTAACGGTAGTATATTCAACTATGGACAACACAAACAGTTCTCTGTTTACTACACAATCATTAACTGTGGATCTATGCTCAATCAACTTCCAGTCTTTCAGTAGAATTCAGATCCAATAGCCACTGGATCCCCTGAGCTCTTTCACTGTTAGCATTCAGTATCTTCCTCAAGCGTCACCCCTGCTTCCCTGCTGAGTCCCTTGCGGCTTCACTGCCTGTTTCCTACTGCGCATGCGCGAGTCGCGCAGCGCTTTGTGAATGGGGTGCGCTGTGTTCTGGGACACACAGTTCCCAGAACACAGTGCGAACCATTACCCAGAAGACACCGCACGGAGGAGAGAAAACCAGAAGATCTCCGCGGAGGAGGAAGAGGCAGATTAGGCATTTCTGGTAAGTTAAAAAAAAAAATTTATTTTTTTTTCAGATTTTTTTCTAATTTTTAATGTATGTTTTTGTTAGGGTGGCCCTCCACTTTAAGGGGAAAAAAAGTAGCCTTATATCCTAACTAGCTATCCAATATATAGATTAGTAAGAGACATAAAAAGTTAGCATTGCTATCCACGTCGAATCACTGTCTTTCTTTGTCCAATGAAGACGTAATGGGTGCAGAACACCTGAAAGAGAAAAAATAGACAGCAAAGAAATGCATCCAATCCCTATGATAACACAGTGTAATATGTACATAAGTGAATTTTGAGTAAATATTGATTACCCCCAGCCGAAGGCAGCAAAGCAGTGTAAATACACTCTAAAATATGCCTAAACTACAATGATTTCTATATCCAAACACAAATAAAGGTGAAAATGGGCCCCATCCTCGTCCAAGAATGCCACCCCTTTTCATAGCTATCTTACAAAAACTTTCTTAGCATTTCCTATCAGATAAATGCACTTGAACAAGGGCTCACTCAGGCTGGCACGGCTCACGCCACCTGGTGGCCAGTATATGAAAAACAATGACAGTCCATCATTCAAAGTGTAAGGTGAGACTTTACCCCTTTGCCACAGCTTATTCTACCTAACTAACTAAACACCCCGCTGTCTATGAAGCCCCAAAGTCCATTAATTTTCACTTGGTGTAGAATAACATTTCGCAGCAGTTTGCCTTCTTCTCAGGGATAACTCCAGGGACAGAGGCATGGCTGCAATTAGGCAACAAGCAGCCATGCCATGATGCAAGGGACTGCACTTCTTGACATAGTGACATGGACATTCACTCATTAAGAGACCCTCCTCGTCTCTTTTCTTCTCTGTGGAGTGTCTATCTGTTTTGACATCATCAAATTTACTGATTTGTGCTCATTAGCTGTGGAGACTATGTATGAGCCATTTATTTTGGTCCTGTTTAGATCAGTGGATGCTCACTGGGGGGGGGGGGGGGGGGGGGTAATGGGTGGCCACCCGCCCATTGCTCCTCTCTCCCCACAAACTGCCATCTCTGCAGCACAGTGACAGAGGACATCAGACCTACCCACAGCAGTCGTGGCAATGGCCAAACGTGAGGTGACAGGTCTGCCGAGGTTTGCAGTAGCTGTACCATGCTGGAGTATCATGGTGTAGTCGCATGTCATTCCCAAGCTTGCATAGGTCACATTCATTGTCTACGTGGGAGGCTGGCAAGACAGGGAGGATGTAAACCATATACATTGCTGCTTTTACTTTGTTATTTTGCTTTCTTTGGTCAGTGTTTCTATCATAGCGTTCCCCAGGACTTCTGTCACAGCGTTTTTCTGTCATAGCATTTCTGCCCAGCATGTCTGTCATAGCGTTCTACACAGAATTTCTGTCAGCATTCTGCACAGCATTTCTGTCCTAGGGTTGCTGTCATAGCGTTTCTGCCAAAGGGTTGCAGTCATAGCGTTTCTGCCAAAGGGTTGCAGTCATAGCGTTTCTGCCAAAGGGTTGCAGTCATAGCGTTTCTGCCAAAGGGTTGCAGTCATAGCGTTTCTGCCAAAGGGTTGCAGTCATAGCGTTTCTGCCAAAGGGTTGCAGTCATAGCGTTTCTGCCAAAGGGTTGCAGTCATAGCGTTTCTGCCAAAGGGTTGCAGTCATAGCGTTTCTGCCAAAGGGTTGCAGTCATAGTGTTTATGCCCCAGGATTTCTGTCATAGCATTTCTGCCCCAGGGTTATGGTCATAGTGTTTCTGCCCCAGGGTTGCGGTCATAGTGTTCTGCCCCAAGGTTGCGGTCATAGTGTTTCTGCCCCAGGATTTCTGTCATAGCGGTCTGCCCCAGCATTTCTGTCATAGCGTTCTGCTCGGCATTTCTGTCATAGCATTCTGCCCCATGATTTCTGTAGTAGCGTTTTTCTGTCATAGCATTCTGCCCCGGCATTTCTGTCATAGAATTCTGCACTGGCAATTCTGTCATAGTGTTCTTCCCGGCATTTCTGTCATAGCGTTCTTCCCCTGCATTTCTGTCTTAGCGTTCTGCCCCTGCATTTCTGTCTTAGCGTTCTGCCTCAGGATTTCTGGCTTAGCGTTTCTGTCCCAGGATTTCCGTCTTAGCGTTTCTGTCCCAGGATTTCCATCTTAGCGTTTCTGGCCCAGAATTTCCGTCTTAGCGTTTCTGGCCCAGGATTTCCGTCTTAGCGTTTCTGGCCCAGGATTTCCGTCTTAGCGTTTCTGGCCCAGGATTTCTGTCTTAGCGTTTCTGTCCCAGGATTTCTGTCTTAGCGTTTCTGTCCCAGGATTTCTGTCATTGCGTCCCTGCCCCAGGATTTCTGTCATAGCACATCTGCCCAGGATTTCTGTCATTGCGTCATGCCCCAGCATTTCTGTCGTTGCGTCATGCCCCAGCATTTTGTCTCGGCGTACAGTCTCTGCGTTTCTGTCATAGCATTTCCTGCCCCAGCATTTCTGTCTTAGTGTTCTGCCCAGCATTTCTGGCTCAGCATTCAGTCTCAGCATTTCTGTCATAGCGTTTCTGCCCCAGGATTTCGGTCATGGCATTGCTGCCTCAGCGTTGCTGCCCCAGGATTTCTGTCATTGTATTTCTGCCTCAGCGTTCAGTCTCAGCGTGTTTCTGTCATTTGCATTTCTGCCCAGGATTTCTGTCATGGCATTTCTGCCTCAGTGTTCTGTCATAGCGTTCTGCCCCAGGATTTCTGTTGTTGCATTTCCGCCTCAGCGTTTCTGCCCAGGATTTCTGTCATTGCATTTCTGCCTCAGCGTTTCTGCCCAGGATTTCTGTCATTGCATTTCTGCCTCAGCGTTCTGTCATAGCGTTTTTGCCACAGCGATTCTGCCATAGGATTTCTGTCATTGCATTTGTTCCGTGTTCTGTTATTGCGTTTCTGACCCTGGATTTCTGTTGTTACTATTCTGCCTCAGCATTCAGTTTCTGCGTTTTCTGTCATAGCGTTTTTATGTCACAGCGTTTTTTTCTGTTATAGCGTTGTTTTCTGTCATGGCGTTTCTGCCCCAGGATTTATGTCATTTCGTTTCTGCCTCAGCATTCAGTTGTTGTTCACTCATGGCATACTCCGGTAGCTGTTTTCATCTTCGTTGGTTGTCATGTCTCATCATGTCTGTGTTCATGTTTGTACCTGGGTCAGTTAGCTAAGGCTCACATGTCAGGATCTGTCACGTCTACAGATCCATACGGGCTGAGGTTTCATTTGTTTATGATTGTTGACCACAATCTTCTCACCCGTATACCATACGTCATACGATGCATGTTCATTCACCACACCTGTACGACTACCGACCACAGTCTGTGGGTACACTAGCCCTGAGTTTTCTGGTAATTACCTGTCTCTGCGCTGCAGGTTACTCGGGGGTCACTCACTACTTACACGAGGGGGAGGGGTCCATCATCAGGTTCATTTACCCGCAGTGGTCTTGACATTTCTGCTCATGTTCTCATTCTTAGGTAGGCATAGAGGGGCGTTATTGTTCTCATGTCTGGTTGTCTGTCATTTCTCTAGTTGTGTTCTCAAGTTGGGCTGTCTTGGCATCCATACCGATATCAACCATGCCTGCACTCACTTCCATCAGCCCTGCTCATTGTTGGGGCTAATTGATTGGTGCAGATGTCGTTTCGCCACTGGGCTCAGATGTCGTTTCGCCACTTGGGTCAGAAGCAGTCGCCAATTTTCTTCAGTTGATGTCCAGTTGCATAGAGGCCCTGGTTACCGCCCTGGAATTTATAGTCTCTCAGGGTGTGTCCTAAGCCACGGTCCTTAGCTGGTAGGGTTGGGCAACGTCGTCATGATTCTGGATTCCACTCTCAGCTCCAATCTCTTGTCTAGGAGGTTTCTTGGAGTACTGCTCAGGGACGTCGGTCCAGTCATCTTTTCTGATCCCCAGCCTGTTCCAGGTGGGGGGGGCTTCAGTCACTTTGGGTATGTCTGTATCATGCCCATGCCATGGGACTTATTTCCCTGGGATGGAGTCTGACCCTCTTTCCTCAGTTCAGGATTCAGTCTTTGTTGTTAGGTCTCAGGCTGAAGCATGACCCGATCATCTCAGGTGGGACCAGTGTTCTGTGTCTGGCATGGTCTCTCCATGTTTGACGATGCTTATTGCCATGGTGCCTACTCCATCACATCCATCAGGCATCCAGTATTTTGCACTCCTGCCAGTGGTCTTTTTTGCACTCACCCTCTCACTTCCTCATACCGAGTATGGGTAGGTCAGGAGTTGGGGGGCATTTCACTGAGCTACTTCACTGGTGTCCGTTGAAGTATTTCAATCTTCTCGGCCCTCATTTTGCAGGGGTTCCTCAGCCCAGCCCTTGCTCCCTTTCCCCCACGTATCCTCTCATTCACAAGCAGTTCATTCTCATGTCTGGGTTGCCTTGGGCATCAGGCTCAATCCTATCCTTCACGGGACATTCAGTTGGGTTCTGCATAGCTTCGCAGGTTCTACAGGGGGTTCCTTCTCATCACTAAGTCAGGAGTCAGTGGGTTCTTCTGTGACAGAGAATACTTACCGGTTACTTACTGTTGCCACTCGGGCATACGTTATTCTACGTGTTGGATCATTACCTCCCCTTCTTCACCTAAACTTGTGTCTTTTTGCCCTCTTTTCAGGTACACTGACTAGCTAGGCCATGGCACACCTCAGGCCTTGGTTCTTAGGAATATCGCATTTCCCACTTGAAGACTCTGACTACAAGTGTAAAGGCTGGCCGGAGGCCAGCCTGTATTTGTGGGAGGAGTCAGAGAGGCTATTTAATCCTCCTCCTCTGTCAGGGCCAGTGTTGGCATTTTCTGGGTTCCCACCCACACGTTTCCCCCGGCCTTTCATACATACTCATAGTATTTTCTTATTCTTACATTCAGGGTATGCCCTCTTTTCAGGCATACTGAACAGCTAGGCCATGGCACACCTCAGGCCTTGGTTCTTAGGAATATCGCATTTACCACTTGAAGACTACAATTTAAATATTACATGCCCATTTAACACTAAATGTACACGGTTGGGCAATTCAGATTACACCGGAGCAAAAATGACAGTTTATGGAGGAAACTATGGTCAATATTATCATATCCCAGATCCAGAACTAAATAGAACTCTTCATAGTACAAATTGCTCATAGTTCCAATTATGTGAAAATATCGGTTACCTGAAATTCCATGTTATTGCTTCCAGTTTTTTAGAAGCAGGCATACCATCCATACGTAGAGAGTTATATTATATATGTGGAAATAAAGCTTACGCCTGGCTTCCTACTAATATTACAAGTACATGTTATATTGGGAAGTTAGCACCTGCTATGGCTGTTCACAAAAATACAGTGTGACCAAATCAAAGTCCAGAATACATGGCATGGTCATGGTTCCCTTCCTGGACAGGATGGGGAATTGAAGCAATGAAAAGAATAAATAATTACACTAGAATTGTAGATGAGATTATTAACCTCACTACCACTGATATGGGTTGATTAAGTGAAGAAATGGCTCCGCTTAAAAAAGTAGCATTAGAGCACAGATTAATGCTAAATTATCTCACTGCAGCTCAAGGTAAGATATGCAAGGTATTTCACACTGACTGTTGTATATACATTTCTGATAATGAGGACATTATTAAAGGCATCTTGCTAAAATACGAGAACTACAGAATAAGGCCAGAGATATTGCTAAAGATGGATGGAACTCCTTTAAGGGTTTAGGAGGTTTTGGTGATTTTTAATATGGTATAGCAACATGGTTACAGAAACTAGGCGCTTACATTGTGATGTTCCTATTTCTCATATTTGTTATTTACTTCCTCATCAGGCTATGCCTCTGTGTGATCACCCGTTGTACCAACAAATGGTCCACCAGCCCTGATGAACCCATTATTGTTCGAAAACTAGGAGAGAGCTGAACAGAACGCCGTCTCTCTGCGCCAATGTAACAGGAGTTACCAGCAATCGGCTGAATGTAACGTGGAAAAGAATAGTGTCAAATAAACAAAAGGAGGGAAATGGCATGGACATTCACTTACCTGTATTGTTCATTTAAACACAAGAGACTCCATTTTGTTCGCACTGTTGAAATGTGTTCTGTAACCTTCACCTAACACACAGACACATCGTCTGCTAGAAGCTCTCTCTCTCTTTCCCTACTCCCCCCTCCCCTCTCAAGGTTTTACTTTTGCAATTGTTCTATTCGCTAGCTTTTAATAACATATTTCTATTTGCTAGTTTTTAATAACATCTCACACCACTCCTTTCTTATCTATGTATAAAATAACATGTAATAATACATTTTGGCACTGAACGGACATTTTAAACACAGTGGTTGTGTCCTGTGAATCTGTTCCTGCAGCTGCAGTATTACCTTTTATTTTACAGTCCCAATCAGAAATAATTCCATAACAATAGTAATCTCAATGGTAATCTCAGTCTGTCCACACAACAGCAGGGGACTGAGAACGAATTTCCTCACTGGTTGAAGAAACAAACACGCTGAATGGCAGATCAACATTTTATTTTTCAAGGAAGGCATACTGGCAATTCCAGAGCACCAGCCAGCATGACTCAAGTGGGCACTCCCTGTATCTGCCAGGAGGCTCACAATTCAACACAGTCCCAGCAATACAGCCAACAGGAATGTACCCCACTAGCAACACTTTCTGTATAAGAGGTGGAGTGGACTTCAGCATAGTGTCTTAACTTCACAAGGCACACATTTGTAATCCATATGGGGTCAGTGAAAACACAATTTGATAGCATTTACCGTAGTACCTGGGGCCTGGTAACTTCAGGGTTTCTCCTTTGGCATTTGCCGTGGTAATGGAAAATTACCCCCATCAAATCATTCTCTGCAGCTATTACCTTTTGTACCACCACCCCCTCCCTTTAGAATGCAAACTCTACGAGCAGAGCCCTCCTGTAACTTTTGTATTGTACTGTAATTGTGTTGTTCCCCCTTATACATTGTAAAGCGATGCGTAAACTGTTGGCGCTATATAAATCGTGTATAATAATAATAATAATGTAATGGTGAATGTCTTTCTTGTTTGGTCTATGTTAATCTTGCGACCATAGCCCCAAGTTTGCAACACTGAAGTTTGCCTTTCAGCTATCTTGAGCGACAACTTTTGAAAATCCACCCGCAAAGGGATCCGAACAGCTTCATATACCCATTGGGTTTCCTTGTCCTGGATCTCTTCCTGTAGATGGGCCGGTATGTAGGGAACCCTACTCAGCCAATTTCTTAATAATTATACACTGTTTCTTGGACAGCCTAGGCTTTGTTTTAGGGTCTCCATACCCAGCTAGGACCCGTGCATCTGGTGCACGTTGAACTGGGTATCCAGCAACAATATCTGACTTGCAATCAGACTTAAGCAACTGGATCAAAAGGACTTAGTAATGCATAAGAAGGGAGCTGCACTGGCAGACAATTCAACTTTGACACTGGCTGCTGGCACAGAGGGAAATTCATCGTCCTCTAAATCACACAATTGCTCATCATCACTACCAGTCCACTTCCCAGTCCATGATATAATGTCTGAAATGGGTTCAGAGACCCGATCGGATGAGATGTTCGAATCGGATAAAGTGGAGCGACCTTCGGCTGGGAGATTTTAGATATTTGGCACAACCCCTTATCTCCCTTAATGGCTACAAGTATCACCTCCCCCACTGGGACACTACCTTTACCCTTTGCAGGCTTAACCGACTCCGGCGTCCTTTTCCCCAGTGGTTCTGCCATAAAGGAGAGCAGATGGGCCCGATCCCAGCCTCAAGGGATAACTGGAGCGCTATGTCCTGGAGCAGGCACAGAAACAACAGGAGCAGCTTTTCTCACAAGCCAGGTGAAAGCAGGGGGACTCTCAATGCTGCTCCCAGCTGGGACAGCGACATTCTTATTCCAGTTCGGCTGGTGAGACAACAAGCAGTTGTTACACGCAGCATCCACAGATGATCCAAGGTCTCAGATGCGTGGCCAAACCAAAACACTTCCCACAGATCAGTCCCAAGACCTCATAGCCTCCAGCGGTATAGCTTAAGTGTATACTCTGATGTCAGTCAGAGTGTCCTTGGGCTCGCTCAGACCAAGGCCAAAACCCAGAGCATACATCTTCCAATCCACCATAGTACTTCCAAATGTCGCTATCTTCTCCATCCCAAAATCAGACACATGTGGCAGCACTTTTTTAACCTCCTCTGCAGAGTGGGAGCTCCTCCCCCTTTCTAAGGATTGGTCCAGATACTTAATGGGAACTTCAGCACCCGCCTCTTTCTCTTCGCTGTGTGCCAAAACTGTAATAGTGTCTGTTTTAACCCTTGCAGCACTGGCCTAAAATGTCAAAGACCAGGCTGATACTCTTCCTTGAGCAATGAGACATGCTAGTTCTTCCCCACATTGTTGGAATGTACAATAACACAGTCTATATGAAGTAAAGATGTTACTTGCCACTTTCCCATGGAGCCAGACAAAATCCCGATGTAGCTGTAGCCGGTTGCTAGGGGTGACTGCTGTAGGAATAGCGCATTTCCCCTACATTGGGCGCCAAATGTAGCAAAGTCCCGGGGCCCCTGAGGCCTAGTGGGGACCTCCAGAGTCAGGGACAGCTGACATCCTTCTTTGTAGAGTGGGTTTCAAGGCATGGTCGGTGTAACACAAGATGAAATGGTGGGCGCCAGACACTTTGTCTCTTAAACAGAACTGGGGTGAGAGGGTTAGGGCCAGGACACCCTTAAGTAGATGCAATGATAATTAGCAGACTCCGAGACTTCTATAGAAAAACAGCTGTACAGGTGAAGGCCTCCAGCTGGACGCCACTTCTGTATATGTAGGACCTCTGTCTCCTATGGCAACAGTCTTGTAGTAGTTACTAATGGTAGTATATTCAACTATGGACAACACAAACAGTTCTCTGTTTACTCCACCTTCACTCACTGTGGATATTTACTCAATGAACTCCCAGTCTTTCATTAGACTTCAGATCTAATAGTCACTGGATCCCCTGAGCTCTTTCACTGTTGGCACTCAATATCTCCCTCAAGCGTCACCCCCGCTTCCCTGCTGGGTCCCTGGGTTGGCACTCGCAGTTACTCTTCAAGCGTCACCCCTGCTGACCCACTAGGTCCCTGGCTTGACATCCACTGATGCTCCACAAACGTCACCGCTGCTGTCCCGCCGGGTCCCTGGCTTGGCACTCACTGAAGCTTTCCCACTTCTTCACTGTCCCCGGCGGATAAGAAGATTGCTCAGGTATTGACCAGATTATTTACAGTGGTCTCCGGGAACAAGGTGGATGATCCCTTAGTGACGACAGCTGGTTCCCCATCCGGCTGAACCGTTACTTCTGGTTTGACTGCAGGCCCGCAGTCCCAACCCTATGCTGCACTCCTGCTTCTGGATAGGCTTCATGCAGCCTAGCAGCCAGATGCCCCAGGATAGGCCTTAGGATTCCGGCCTAGCACCCCAGGGCAGTACAACACGCATCCACCCAGATAGCCGTACAGGTGTCACAGAACCCCGATCACCTGACCACTAAAATAAATAGGCTCTCCCAGCAGGCCATGGGACTTAAAGAAACCCCTGCCAATTGGCTGAGACACCCCATTCATTCATAATCTGTCCTTGGTATGCCCTTGTCTTATCCAATGTCACCAGCTATCATGCCACCTAGTGACAGAAAAGAGAAGTGGAGCAATTCCAAAAGTAGAGGGAAATCAATTGATCTCCTAACAATTGGCCAAGGCAACTATCGCCTGGCAACTAAATTTGCTAGCAACCCTGCCTAAACTTCAGAGTGCTACATTATTAATATTTAAGGTTTATTTGAAAATTTTCTGTATGGTGAACCTTATTTTGTATTGTTGTTCTTAGCAGGAGTGGTTTACACTTAAAGGGGCAGCTACATATATTTTTTAAGGAAAGAGTTTAGTATCACACAGTTGGCATGATAGGCGCCCACTATTAAATATTTTTTTGATTCTCTATACGGTTGTTTTATCCACTCCCAGATTTAAGTTTTTAAATTCTGGTGCATGATCGCCAGGCTGAAATGTCTGCATGACACCAGCATTGTTTAAGGCAATCTTGTGTAGTTTGAGGTTGGCTTTGGAAAGCATGCATGCAAGTTGATGGTCTCCTCATTCATTGTTAGAGATTTGAGTCCATTGCTAACATAAGAGTCTCTCTCAATGAAATGTTGAGCATCTGCTCCTTACTTGCTTTCATGATCAAGAGCAGTCCTTTGACTTTTTTGGTTGTCATTGCCACAGTGTCACAGAAATTAGGAAGTTAATTTAGTCTTTTCATACAATAAAGCAATGAAACATCTGTTCAATGGCAGCTGTAATCACTACTGGCTCTCTTCTGAACCTCATACGTACTCATACAATGCTGTTGTTAAAATGGGACCGATAAGAACGACATTCAGTGATATACTTTGATGTTTGGCACTGGAGTCAAACACTCCCCTGATTTGTTTTGACATACATGGATAATACATTTCAAAGAAGGGGAGATACCAGCACTTGTGTTCTTGTAATGATAGAGCTGGCACAGCATGATCATTGTCAAATATCTTCTTCATAAAGGCAACAAAATGATCTTTCATTTCAGAATGTTTTTATTAGTATTCTGCAGTGAGACAACTCTGGGCAAGGCCTGCTCACAATTGTTTGGAAGCTTGGCTCTTATGGCACGAAGGGGTAAAGGTGCAAAGGAGCTGTTAGAGTCATCCATGAAGAATTCATTGTCCTTTACTCTGATAAATTCTCTACAATTGACAGATAAGTTATTGTGGGTGTAGTATAAAAAACTGTGCTTCCTAAGTTGTTATCACATAGCAAGATAGCAGTGACATCGAGCACTTGGATGATGTCTGCAGGCTTCTCCTTCACTTCATAATGATGAAGACATGATTTGTCATTTGCGTTGTACATCCAAATCTTAACCACTTGCCACTCTGTCACAGTAGATTTATTGTGAACAAGCAGCAGCTGCAAGTTCAGCAACATAAATAAGCATTGCCAGCTTGCTTCCAGGTTTAGGGCATGCCGCGTGCATGTGCGCGCCCCCTGCTGACCTGCGCTGTATGGGTAAACCGCAGGGTATTAGCCATAGGCCCCTTTCACAAGATTAGTCCAATCCTGTCCGCCAGTTTGTTTTTCAGACAGACCCAATTGGATCCCTCCGCTAAAAAATACAGAAGGGGATCCGTCCCCTTCCATCTGGGCAGATAGGACTGGAGGGCCCATAGAGTAGAGTGGCTATTCCATATGTGGAGTGGACACAGACCTGTCATCTGCCCACTCCACTCATTGTGGCCTGCGACCGATTACCAAGCCATTTAAGTGGCCCTCACGCTTCAAAAGGTTGGGCACCCCTGGTGTACAGTATTAGCACTGATCACTTTACTAGTGTCCCTATTGATGTCATTGTCAGTTAGTGTACCTCCAAGTCAGTGTCAGCTTGTGCCAGTTTGCTGGCCACACTATCACAGTCCCATTATAAGTCACTGACCATTATCAGTATAGCGTCACAGTTGCGTAACTTTCAGTATATATCCTATCAGTAGACACTATAACTTTCACGCAAACTAATTCTTTTTTTGCCAAAGACATGTAGCAAAATACATTCTGACCTAAATTTCTGGAGAAATTTTTTTTTTTTATATCCTAAAAATAAAAATAAAAAAAAACAGTGGTGATCAAATTCCACCAGAACAAATCTTTATTTGTGTGAAAAAAATGCTCTGGTCATGAAGGGGTTAAAACCTTCTGGAGGGCAAGTCCATGAGTTTTGAAAGACTTGACCCACTATTGCCCAACCCAGATCATCAACTCTTTGTGCATATGGGTCATTGTCAAGACCATTGCACTGCTGGCGCACCTTATGTTACCTACGAATGTCTCTTCCTAGCAAGACTAGATAAGCCAGATGCCTTAAAGCGGAGTTCCACCCAAAGCGAAACTTCTACTTATCTGATTCCTCCCCTCCTCTAGTGCCACATTTTGTACCTTTTGTTTTTTACGGGTACCCTGTCTCCACTTTCGGGAAGCTGGGCTGTGGCGAATTACATCAGCAGCCTTGTCCCCCTCCTTCTCCCTCCGCTGGGCGAGTGAGTGAGCGCAGAGTGCTTCATGCATGCACAGTAGAGATCCAGTCATGAAGCCAAAAGGCTACACTGCCAGGTACCCTTACTCACAATGGTGGCGGCAGCACCCAACCAGCTGATGAAAACATTAGCTGTGGTGCCGACATCACTGGACTCCAGGATAGGTAAGTGTCCTAATGTTAAAAGTCAGCAGCTACAGTATGTGTAGCTGCTGACTTTTCATTTTTAAAGGGGTGGGCGGAACTGCGCTTTAAGTGAGGATGGTAATATGCATAGGCATACTGTTGGGGTAACTGATCACATTCAATTAAAGTGGTAGTAAACTACTGCAAAATTAAAGACTTGCTGACCAGCCACAGTTCATATACTGCGTCAGGTCGGCTCTATTGTGAAAAACTATGATACTGTGGGCGTGGGTCCGGCGGACTCAATGTCTGCTGACCACCCATGATCGTTCCACAGAGAGGCACAATGAGGATCTGCCTATGTAAACAAGATGGATCCCCATTCTGGCAGGGGACAACATGGAGATCTGCTGTTCCTAGTTATCAGGAACAGCGATCCCTGTGTTGTTCCAGTGAGCCCATCCCCCACACAGTTAGAACACACAGGGAACACAGTTAACCCCTTGATCGCCCCCTAGTGTTAACCCCCTTCCCTGCCAGTGTCATTTATACATTGATTAGTGCATTTTTTTAGCACTGACCACTGTAATAATGTCACTGGTCCCCAAAAAGTGTCACTTGGGGTCAGATTTTTCCGCTGCAATGTCGCAGTCCTGTTAAAAATCGCAGATCGCTGCCATTACCAGTAAAAACATAAAAAAAGTCCATAAATCTATCCCCTATTTTGTAGACACCATAAGTTTTGCGCAAACCAATCAATATATGCTTATTGCAATTTTTTACCAAAAATATGTAGAAGAATACATATAAACTGATGAATAAATTAGTTTTTTTTTTTCATTTATTTTTTGGACATGTATTATAGCAGAAAGTAAAAAATATTGTTGTTTTTTTTTCAAAATTGTCAGTCTTTTTTTTTTTAGCGCAAAAAATAAAAAAAACAGAGGTGATCAAATACCGCCAAAAGAAAGCTCTATTTGTGGGTAAAAAGGGACATAAATATTGTTTGGGTACAAAGTCACATAACCAGGCAATTGTCAGTTAAAGCGACGCACTGCTGTATCGCAAAAAATGGATTGGTCATTAAGGGAGTAAATCCATCCGGGGCTGAAATGGTTAAAAATTACCTTAGAATGAAGCCCTTCCAGCGACAACGATGAGAGGACTGACATCTTCCCCTGGCCTTTCTTCTCAGTTTGTGGGCTCCGGCGGTCACTCCTATGCATGCATAGGAGCCTTCTGTTCCAGCAAGAAGCTCTAAAGGTCCGGCACGGTATGCTGGACCTTCAGAGCGCATGCGTGGCTGATGTCAGCAGCTGCATGCAGGGTTATATTCATTTTACTTACAGGTAAGCCTATGAAGCCTATAATGAGGATTACCTATAGGTAGGGTTGAGCGAACCCGAACTATAAAGTTCAGGTTCGTACCGGACTTTTTGGTTTTTGGGTCCCAGACCTGAACTCGAACAATTTACTGTATGTTCGGGTTCGGTGTTCGGTAATGTAATGGCGCTTTTTTAACAGCTGCAGGACAGCCAATTAACATTCATTTAACTCGTGTGCCCTTAGAAGCCATCACAGCCATGCCTACTAATGGCATGGCTGTGATTGGCCAGTGCAGCATGTGACCCAGCCTCTATATAAGCTAGAGGCACACAGCACGTCACTCTGCTTTAGATTTCGGGAAAGGTTGCTGCTGCTGCTGCTGCTTTGAAAGAGAGAATTAGATAGGAGTCCTGCTTCAGAAATCAAATTTCTCAGCGATCTACCTTGATTTTCTTGTGTCGGTGCAGTGCACAATCTTTTTACACTGCCCTAAACCCAGTGCCAGAGAAAAGATAGATAGTGTAGGGAAAGGTTGCTTCTGCTGTTTTGAGGGAAAGAATTAGATAGGAGTCCTGCTTCAGAAATCTAATTACTCAAAGATCTACCTTGATTTAGTTGTGTGGGTGCAGTGCACATTCTTTTTACACTGCCCTGAGCCCAGTGCCAGAGAAAATATAACTTTTATCCATCTTAGTTAGGTTGGTGTCAGCAGGCATTTTATGCAAGCTCAGTGCACCAGCACTGCATATGTTACTGTGAGATACACCTTTTAGATACTGTTGCTATATTCTGCTTTTCTAAAAAAAAAAAAAACATTTACAGTGTTTTCTACATATCTGTACATGTGAGATACACACTTTAGATACTGTTCTTCTATTGTGCTATTCCAAAAATAAAAAATTTAGGGCAAAATTATTATTTTTTTAATAGCATTTTCTGCATATCTGTACGTGTGAGATACACTGTTTAGATACGGTTGCTCTATTCTGCTATTCTAAAATCACCCATTTAGGGCAAAAAGATATATTTTGCAGTGTTACCTGCATATCTGTATGTGTGAGATACACACTTTAGATACTGTTGTTTTATTCTGCTATTCCAAAAAAATATTTTAGGGCAAAAATATTTTTTTTGAATAGCATTTACTTCATATCTGTACGTGTGAGATACACTGTTTAGATACTGTTGCTCTATTCTGCTATTCTAAAAACAACCATTTAGGGCAAATATATATATTTTGCGGTATTTCCTGCATATCTGTATGTGTGAGATACACACTGTTGTTTTATTGTTCTATTCCAAAAAAAAATTTAGGGCAAAATAATTTTTAACACCGTTTAGATACTGTTTCTCTATTCTGCTATTCTAAAACACCCATTTAGGGCAAAAACTGATATTTTGCAGTGTTTCCTGAATATCTGTATGTGTGAGATACACACTTTAGATACTGTTCTATTCCAAAAATAATAATTTAGGGCAAAATCATTTTTTTGGTGCATTTTCTGCATAGCTGTACGTGTGAGATACACCGGTTAGATACTGTTGCTTTATTCTGCTATTCTAAAAACACCCATTACATTACATGCTGCAGTGTCTCTGCAATGAGCGCCGGATTGCCCACATTCTAACTGGTGTTGATTGCTGGGTGGCCCCGCTACTCCCCTTAATTCCCTCACTGGAGCGTGATCGTAAGATGCGCGAGTACAAGTGCACACTGGTAGACGCGCTGCTGGTGGCATTCCCACCTGACAGCGGAGGCACAGTGGAAGCACAAGGCAAGGGCAGAGGAGGAGGAAGCAGCCAGGGCACCACCAGCACCTCAGAAAGCAGGGTTAGCATGGCTGAAATGTGGAAAAGCTTTGTCAGCACGACACAAGAACCAGCACAACCAGCTGATATGGAACGTGTTAGCAGGAGGCAGCATTTCACCAACATGGTGGAGCAGTATGTGTGCACACGCCTATACGTACTGAATGACAAGTCTGCCCCCTTCAACTTCTGGGTCTCAAAATTGGGCACATGGCCTGAGCTTGCCCTTTACACCTTGGAGGTGCTGGCCTGCCCTGCAGCCAGTGTATTATCTGAACGTGTATTTAGCATGGCAGGGGGCGTTATCACAGACAAGCGCAGCTGCCTGTCCAGAGCCAATGTGGACAAGTTCACATTCATTAAAATGAACCAGGCATGGATCCCACAGGACTTGTCCGTACCTTGTGCAGAACAGACATGTATACCGGCCTTACCCAGCCATTGTTGTATTTTTGATCTTTCTCACTCTTTTGGGGTGTACCCTAATTAAAAAAAAAAATTAAAAACCAGTGTTGGCTACTTCGTCCTCCACCACCGCTTCCACCTACACCACCACATCCACCGCCATCTCAACCTCCTACTCCATATGGACCTCGTCCTCCTAGGTCAAGATTATTATTTTTAATATTTGAAAGTATTTTATTTTGTATCACAACAAGAATAATACATTTGAAAGTGACATTCAGAATATCGATTCAGTCAAAACATAGAAAGATTACAGGCAGGATGAATCAAGTGTAACATGTCAGAGATATAAAATGTAAAATTATTTTAACAGACATGGTAGTGCTAGAGTGAAGGGTTGGTATTCCTGTTAATGGTCGGAGGTATACCTCCTCCCTGGACACCCCAATGGAAGCTAGCTTTGCTCGAGAGGAGGAACTTAACCACCGACCCCTAGGTGTGAATGTAAGGAGAGGGACTGAAATGACCATGTGTCTTTTTCCCTAAGATAGGAATCTGTGACTAGGCATCAGTGTTTGTTGTTTGCAAACAGGCCACATCTGTGAACCTGAGAGCCACATTGAACGCCTTGTATGTTGGGGTCCCGGCGAATGGAGATGGCGAGTGTCTCAATTGCTATCGCAAAGATTAGCGGAGATAAAGGACAGCCTTGTGTGGTGCCTTTGGCTATATGTATTGGTTTGAAGTAGTGGCCTTGAAACCTAATATAGGCTTTAGGATTTGAATAAAGAGCTCGGATCAGGCCCATAAACTTGTCGCCAAAGCCCCAACGTTCAAGGATTGTAAAGATGTATGGCCAGGAAACCGAATCGAAGGCCTTTTGAAGGTCCAGTAATAAAAGCATGCCTGATTGTTTTGGATCTCCTGGCCAGTTTGGAGGATGGAGACTATGTCTATGGCTCTTCTGATTGATCAGGGCCCTGTCTGCCTGGGATGAACCCCACTTGATCCTTATGAACATATCGGTTAATGAAGGAAGCTAGACGATTTGCAAGGAGTTTGGTCAGGATTTTTAAGTCGCTATTGATGAGGGAGATGGGTCTATAGTTACTGACTTCTTCCAGTTTTTTATCCGGTTTCAGTATTACCTCAATGTAGGCTGTGTATAGGTGAGGAACAAGTGGGGTTCCTTGGGTCTTTGCGTTAAAAAATTGTGTCAAATGTGGAGTCAGGGTGGTGGTAAATGTCTTGTAATAGGGGTTAGGGAGACCAGCGGGGCCTGGAGCAGAACCTAATTTGAGGTTCTTAATGACTTCCTGTACCTCTTCTTTTGAGAAGGGGGCTTCCAGCATATTATTTTTTTATTTTTATGTATTTTATGTTATATTAAGTTATTTCCCTATCCATATTTGTTTGCAGAGCACTTGTCATGCTCTTAACAATATTTTGCTGCCATTTGCAGCCCTCTAGCCCTTTCCATTACTTTTTTAGAGCCATTTTAGTCCTCAAAAGTTTGGGTCCCCATTGACTTCAATGGGGTTCGGGGTCAAGTTCGGGTCCCGAGCTCGAACTTTTTTTTGAAGTTCGGCCGAACCCGTCGAACCCGAACATCAAGGTGTCCGCTCAACCCTATGTAGGTAAAATGAATATCTCCTATACGTGCACCGTTTAGGAGTTATTCACCCTGCATGCAGCCGCTGACATCAGCCGTGCATGTGCTCTGAAGGTCCAGCATACCGTGCCAGACCTTTAGGGCTTCTTGCCAGAACAGAAGGCTCCCATTAGAGCTGCACGATTAATCGTAATAAGATCGCAATCTCGAGGAACCCCCCCTGTGCGATCTCCAGGCTGGATGATCCACGATTTTGATATTCCACCATTTTGATATTCTCGCCAGTTCCACGTAACCAGCGGCGCCGTGTAACACTGACGTCAGCAACTGGAACTGATGTCAGTCATCAGAGAGCGTGATGCGGCGCAGTGCACATCGCTGGAAGTGGGAGGTACACTGTGGCCGGGAAACGAACACAGCACAGCAGTGACTGCGGACTGTGTGTGCATGCCGCGGATCTGATTTCCAATTCCAACACGTGAGTGAGCTTCCTTCCTTCCACCACTACTTAGAAGAACGTCAACATATATATTACATACATATATTATGAACACTACACGGTGTGACCACAGTGAGTCAGCTTCCCCAGGCCCAGCTTACCGCAGATGACAGTCATGGCTATAAAAGTGGGGCATGTGAGCCTGTGAGTGATTGCGCCAAACGAGGAGTGGACCATTGCCCCTTATTACAGTCACAGTGACATTCTGAGTCAGCTACCCCATATTATGAATATTACCACAGCATAGTCACAGTGACATTCTGAGTCAGCTACCCCATATTATGAATATTACCACAGCACAGTCACAGTGACAGTCTGAGTCAGCTACCCTACCCCATATTATGAATATTATCACAGTCAGGCTCGGTTCACACAGGGGGCGACACGACTTGCCGTGCCGCGACCTGCCGCGACCTCAGCGGCGACTTGCAAATGACTTCTGTATAGAAGTCAATGCAAGTCGCCCGAGGTCGCCCAAAAGTAGTACAGGAACCTTTTTTCTAAGTCGGAGCGACTCGAGTCGCTCCTCTTAGAACGGTTCCGTAGTACAGAACGGGGGCGACTTGTCAGGTCGCGGCGCGGCAAGTCGTGTCGCCTCGTGTCGCCCCCTGTGTGAACCGAGCCTCACAGTGACAGTCTGAGTGAGCTACCCCATATTATGAATATTACCACAGTCACAGTGACAGTCTGAGTCAGCTACCCAACCCCATATTATGAATATTACCACAGCACAGTCACAGTGACATTCTGAGTCAGCTACCCCATATTATGAATATTACCACAGCACAGTGACATTCTGAGTCAGCTACCCCATATTATGAATATTACCACAGCACAGTCACAGTGACAGTCTAAGTCAGCTACCCTACCCCATATTATGAATATTACCACAGTCACAGTGACAGTCTGACTGAGTCAGCTACTCCATATTATGAATACTACCACAGTCAGCTAGTGCGACTCAGAGTTTGGGGTAGCTGACTGACTGTGCTAATATTTATAATATGGGTAGCTGACTCAGACTGTCACTGTGACTGTGGTAATATTCATAATATGGGTACTAGCTGACTCAGACTGTGGTAATATTCATAATATATTAAGGGACAGTGGTTGTTGCCAGTATTTTAAGTCCACTCCTTACATGCCCCTCTTTAACCACTTTCAGACCGGACCAATTTGCTGGTCAAATACCAGACCACTTTTTGCGATTCGGCACTGCGTCGCTTTATCTGACAATTGCGCGGTCGTGCGACGTGGCTCCCAAACAAAATTGACGTCCTTTTTTTCCCACAAATAGAGCTTTCTTTTGGTGGTATTTTATCACCCCTGCGGTTTTTATTTTTTGCGCTATAAACAAAAATAGAGCGAAAATTTAGAAAAAAAACGCATTATTTTTTACTTTTTGTTATAATAAATATCCCCCAAAAATATATAAAAAAAAAAATTTTTTCCCTCAGTTTAGGCCGATACGTATTCTTCTACATATTTTTGGTAAAAAAAAAAAAAAAAAAAAAAAAAAAAAATCGCAATAAGCGATTATTGATTGGTTTGCGCAAAAGTTATAGCGTTTACAAAATAGGGATAGTTTTATAGCATTTTTATTAATAATTTTTTATTATTTTTTTTTTACTAGTAATGGCGGCGATCTGCGATTTTTATTGTGACTGCGACATTGTGGGGGACCCATCGGACATTTTTGACACATTTTTGGGACCATTGTCATTTATACAGTAATCACTGCTATATAAATGCAGTGATTCCTGTGTAAATGACACTGGCAGTGAAAGGGTTAACCAGTGGGTGGCAGTGTAGGGGTTAAGTGTTCCTAGGGGTGTGTTACTAACTGTGGGGGGGTTGGGCTTTCATTTAGTGTACACTGATCTCTGCTCCAATCACATGGAGCAGAGATCAGCGTCACTAGTTGCTAGGCAGAATGGAAAAATGTTGTTTACACAGCATTTCCTCCATTCGGCCGCTCCGTGAGACGATCGCGGGGATGCCCGCGGCGATCGAGTCCGCGGGTCCCGCGACCGGACTCACGGGGGTCCCGACCAGCGCGCGCTCCCGATGGCAGGGCGGCATCGAATATTGGACGTACCTGTACGCCAATATGCCTGCCCGTGCCATTCTGTCGATGTACATCGTCGTGCGCTGGTCGGGAAGTGGTTAATAGTAAATAGCCTAGCCTGGCTGACTGCATCTGCAAGCGGTTTGGGGCCCAGCCAAAACAGCACCAGGTTGTGTGACTTAAAAAACAAAACAAAAAAAACACTGTTTTGTTGCCTTTTAAATGTCAGGGCAATAGTGCATGCATGTGTTTTCAAACTAAGGCAAATGACAGTGTGCGCTCTCAATTTGTTTTCTCTAGGTACATACAAGATTGTCAACAGATCTGTCTGCTTCAGTCTACCACACCACACCCAGTTGAATATAACGGAAAGAGAGAGAGCTGCAGCAGCACCTTAGCAATTGGACAATATACATATCATATAAATGTACTCACCGAGGCCAAGATGCCGAGAGCGGTCGCTGTTGCGACTCGGCGCAGACCACCCCTGAAGGTGGCACAGAGAGTGGTTGCACCAAGAGGCACAAGCTACCAGTAGGACAGTCACTTGCTAGCAGATCAGCAGGTAGCTTGAGCAGAGCTGAAAGGTGATGTCCCGTGGGAAGGTCCAAAAGCAAAGGTAGCAAGTCCGTAAGGCAAAGACAGAATCCAGGAGACAGGCCAGGGGTCAAACACAGTCCAGATCAGAAGACAAGTACCAGGAACGCTGAGACAGAAGGATAATCCAAGACAAGCCGGGGGTCGAACACAGGAGACAGCAGGTAAGTCCAGATGCAGGCTGAGGGTCAAACACGTTTAGAAAGCAGGAGTCCAAGATCAAGCCAGAGGTCGGGTCAGGAGAAGATCAGCGAGGTCGATAAGGCAATCCGGGTCACAACGGGTAATACAGATAACAGACGCGGATGTGGGAATCACAGGAAGCTGAAGACAAACCAGCAGTGTGTTTGGATGACCTCACTTCCTTTATAGGTCAGCGAGGGGTCACACCCTGTGTGTGTGTGCTTGTGTGCTTTCGTTTATTCCTCTTGCACACAGCTGTGCGCCGGAGTGCTTTACCCGTGCGCATCCTATGACAGTGCCCCCCCCCCCCAGGGGCGGCCTCCGGACGCCCAAGCTAGCCATCAATTCTGGATGTTGCTGATGGAATGTCTTTATTAACCACTACAATACAGGGCACTTTCACCCCCTTCCTTCCCAGCCCAATTTTCAGCTTTCAGCGCTCTAGCGCTTTCAGTGACAATTGCGCGGTCATGCTACACTGTACCCAAATGAAATTGTTATCATTTTGTTCGCACAAATAGAGCTTTATTTTGGTGTTATTTATTCACGACTCCGTTTTTTTTTTTTTGCGATATAAGCGCAAAAATAGCGGAAATTTGGAAAAAAAACAATATTTTCTTTTTTCTATTTGAAAAGAAATCCAATAAAATCAAATTTTGTCATAAATTTAAGCCAAAATGTATTCTGCTACATGTTTTTGGTAAAAAAAATTCCGTTAAGTGTATAATAATTGGTTTGTGTGATCACGGACATATGTACGCAAATGATCATGTACATATGTGTGCAGGTGATCACGTACATATGTGTGCAGATAATCATTGGGACATGTGATTTTAGTGGGACATATGTGGGGGACATGTTTTTATTATTAGGGACATGTGTTTTTATTATTTGGGGACATGTATGTTTTGGGGACATGTGTGTTTTGGGGACATATGTGGGGACTGTGTTTGTACTGTGTGGTGTGTTGTGTGTTTACACTACACTGATGATCAGTGAGTAAAAAGCTGTAAAAAGCAGCCCATACTCACTGATCATCAGCCGGCTGCAGCGTTCTGCTCTCCTCTCCTCAGCAGGGAATTCCGTGTGAGGAGAGGAGAGCCGATTGCCTAGCAACCGGCTGTTTGTTTACATCACATGACGGCCGTGATTGGACACGGCCGTCATGTGATCAGGAGGGCCAATCATAGAGCCCTCCTGCCGATCTGAGATGTGCCGTGTCCGGGTGACACGAGCACATCGGGATCGCGCCGCTGCGCGCGCGATCCCGCTACTCCTGAAGGACGTTCCTGAACGTCCTATCAGGAGTAGACGGCTCCCACCCGGCCGGATATATGCATTGGCCGGGTGGGAAGTGGTTAATTTGGGAGCGTGAAGGTTCTTGGATGGTTCCCAGGAGTTATTTTCTGAAGGATACCCCTTCCATTTTACCAGGTATTGTATTTGTCTACCGACTTTTCTGCATCCTAGTAAAGCTTCTACTTCAAATTCATCTTCTCCATCGATCTTGATGGGTGGAGGAGGAGGCACTTCCCTTCCAGGAAAAGGACTAGGAACCAATGGCTTCAAAAGGGAGGCATGGAAAACAGGGTGTATCCTGTATGATTCAGGGAGAGCTAGTTCAAAGGCTACAGGATTTATTACCCTTTTGATTTTGAATGGTCCTATGAATCTGGGACCCAGCTTGCGTGTGGGACAAGGAAGTTTGAGATTAGTGGCAGATAGCCAGACTTCCTCGCCAATTTTAAAGGTAGGGTTCTCCTTCCTTCCCCTATCATGGTATTTTTTGTAATCATCCTGGGCCTTCTGTATGGTCTCCTGGATCCTTTGGAAATTAGATTGGATGGCGGCTATCCGATCTTGGACCGCAGGAACAGTGGATTCTGGGATGGAGTTGGGGAGGAAAGAAGGGTGAAACCCACAGTTGATCCAAAAGGGAGTCTGGTTGGTAGTTGTATGAATTGAATTATTGTAGGCGAATTCTGCATATGGCAATAGGGCCGACCAATCATTTTGAGATCCTGAACAAAAGCAGCGAAGATATTGCTCAAGGGTTTGGTTTGTCCATTCCATTTGCCCGTTACTTTGGGGATGATATGCTGATAACAAACAGATCTTTATTTCCAGTATCTTGCAGAGTTCTCTCCAAAATCTAGAGGTGAACTGTGGACCTCTATCAGACGTGATACTGCTGGGAACCCCATGGAGCCTGACAACCTCCTTAATAAAGAGATTGGCAGTTTCCAGAGCAGAGGGAGTACCGACCATAGGTAGGAAATGGGCCATCTTTGAAAGACGGTCGACTACTACCAGAATTGTGGTGAAACCTTCCGAGGGCGGTAGCTCCACAATAAAATCCATTGACACGTCTGCCCAAGGTCGGTCAGGAATGGGCAAAGGCCTTAACAGGCCCCAGGGCTTGATCTTGGGACCCTTGCTACGCTGGCACGGTACACAAGAGGCAATGTAAGTCTGGCAGTCCTGTCTCCAACCTGGCCACCAGAAAGAACGAGAGATCAGTTCCGCTGTTTTCTGTGTCCCAAAGTGGCCGGCCAATTTGTGATCATGACAAGTCCTTAGAACTTGAGTCCTAATCTCAAGGGGAACGAAGACCTTGTTTCGGGCCCAAAACAGATTGTCACGTTTTTCCAAGGTAGATAGGACTGGGTCATTGCAATGGACTGAAGCTGTTTTGATGGCCGTAAGTAAGTCAGGCTGTGGGAGTAGAAGGAAGTTGTGAGGAGACAAGATCGTACTAGGCTCCGTTACCTAGGAAGACTCAGGGAACATGCGCGAGAGCGCATCCGCTTTGTTGTTCTTGGATCCGGGCCGGTACGAGATATGGAACTGGAATCTTGAAAAGGAAAGCGCCCAACGGGCTTGACGGGGTCTAAAGCGTTTGGCAGTCCGCAGATATTCAAGATTCTTGTGATCTGTGAATATTGTGATGGGATGAGTGGCTCCTTCCAAGAGGTATCTCCACTCCTCCAGAGCGAACTTGATGGCCAATAGTTCTCGGTCGCCTACGTCATAATTCCTCTCCGGTGGGGTTAGCTTCCGAGATGCGAAAGCCACCGGGTGTAACAAAGCTTTAGGCCCTTGTCGTTGTGAGAGGATGGCTCCTGTGGCTGTCTCGGAGGCATCTACTTCCAGTACGAAAGGTAATACTGGATCGGGATGCCGTAAAATAGGAGCTGAGGTGAACAAGGTCTTTAGTTTGGTAAAGGCTACTTGGGCTTCTTGAGACCACTGAAATCGGGTGTGTTGGCGGGTCAGCTGAGTAATGGGGGCGACTATTGAAGAGAACCCGGCGATGAATCTGCGATAAAAGTTAGCTAAGCCTATAAACCTTTGCACGGCTTTCTTATCCCTTGGAGCAGGCCATTCCAAGATTGCCTTGATCTTTTGGGGGTCCATGGAGATGCCCTCAGTAGAAATGATGAATCCTAAGAATTGAACTGTAATTATCTCAAATTCACATTTCTCCGCCTTAAGGTACAGCCGATGTTGTCGGAGGATGGTGAGGACTTTCTGCACGTGGACCCTGTGGAGTTCAAGAGAAGCAGAGAAAATAAGGATATCATCTAAATATACCACTATAAAATCATCAAGATAGTCTCTGAAGATGTCATTTACTAGATGCTGAAATGTGGCCGGGGCATTGCACAGGCCAAAGGGCATAACAAGATATTCATAGTGGCCAAATCTAGTTTGGAAAATACTTTGGCAGATCCTAAGCGCTGGAATAACTCAGGGATGAGTGGAAGTGGATAGCGATTTTTGATTGTGACTTTATTAAGTTCCCTGTAGTCAACACAAGGCCTAAGGGATCCGTCCTTTTTTCCCACGAAGAAAATACCTGCCCCTGCTGGCGAAGAAGATGGGCGAATGAACCCCTTTTCAAGATTTTCATCAATGTAGGCTTTGAGAGCCTTTAGTTCAGTCTCGGATAAGGGGAAAATTCGTCCAAAGGGGATCTCAGAGCCAGGTAACAGTTAAATGGGACAGTCATATGGTCTGTGTGGTGGTAGACGGTCAGCCTTCTTTTTATCGAAGACGTCCTTAAACTCGGAATAGACCTGAGGAATGTGCTGAAGGTGATTAGTGGTGGGAGCCACGGTCATACAAGGAGCTGGAACAGAATCAAAACAATGCTGCATACAGTAGGCGGATGTAAAGGACACTTCCTTCTTGTTCCAACTGATCTGGGGATCATGAGCCTGCAACCAAGGAAGTCCCAGGATGATAGGGAACATGGGAGATGATATTAGGTCGAAGCGTAGAAGTTCTCTATGGCCAGAGTCTGTAATAGTGAGCAAAGGTAGTGTCTCCTGTGTTACTGGACCTGAGAGTGGCAGAGATCCATCTGCTAAATGGACTAGAAGGTGTGTTGCTTTATTCTGGCTTGGAATGCGGCTGGGAGTGGGATCTTCTCTTCTGCCAGCTGTAGGGAAACAGAGAGAGTCACATAAGTTTGAGCAGGACCAACACTCTGGTAGTTCATTACACACCGTGGGGGCAACTTACGGGGTCTCACGGGACAGCTGTGAATGAAATGTCCAAGCCCCCCACAGTATAAGCACAGATTGGCTTGGCGTCTTCGTTGTCGCTCTTCTGGGGTGAGACGAGGACGGACCAAACCTAGCTGCATGGGCTCCCCTTCCGAAGCTGAGGGACCCGAAGGAACCGGGATGGGCGGATACGGGACAGTGGCCTTAGGAAGCATCCAACTAGGCCGAGGGGCCTGGAGGCGTTCGGAGCGCCGCTCGCGCATCCGTCTGTCCAGTTTTGTAGCCAACTGGATTAATTCCTCCAGGGAGGCAGGAGTCTCTACTCGGGCCAACTCGTCCTTTAGGTGCTCGGAGAGCCCTAACCGGTATTGATAACGCAGGGCCGCCTCGTTCTAGCCGGTGTCAGCTGACCACTTGCGAAACTCAACGGTGTAATCCTCCACCGGTCTTCTCCCCTGTGAGAGAGCATGCAGGGTAGCCTCAGCCGTGGCAGTACGCTGAGGGTCATCATATAATTGTCCCATAGCCTCAAAGAAGGTGTCCGTGGAGTTTAACAAGGGGCTTCTCTGTTCCATAAGGCTATGGGCCCAGGCCTGGGGTTCCTCAGCCAGAAGAGAGATAATAAACCCGACCTTGACAATCTCTGAAGAAAAGGTCCTGGGTTGCAAAGCCAAGTACAAGGAACATGCATTTTTAAAGGCTCTGAATTTATTTCGGTCACCTGAAAATCGCTCAGGTGTGGGTACTCGTGGTTCGGGTACTGCCATCATCATACCGGGTGGAGGCTGGACATGAGGTGTGGAGGCATCGCTGACTGAGGCCTGCGTAGGATTTGTGGGTGCCGGAGCTGTGGCTAGTCGCTGAAGCCTGCTGTCGATCTGCGCATAGCCATCCTGTAGTCTCTGTACTGCTTCTGTGAGTGCAGAGACTTGTTGGCACAGGACTTCTAATGGTGAACCCGCTCTGTTGGCCTCTGTCATGGCTGGTTTGTACTATCATATAAATGTACTCACCGAGGCCAAGATGCCGAAAGCGGTCGCTGTTGCGACTCGGCGCAGACCACCCCTGAAGGTGGCACAGAGAGTGGTTGCACCAAGAGGCACAAGCTACCAGTAGGACAGTCACTTGCTAGCAGATCAGCAGGTAGCTTGAGCAGAGCTGAAAGGTGATGTCCCGTGGGAAGGTCCAAAAGCAAAGGTAGCAAGTCCGTAAGGCAAAGACAGAATCCAGGAGACAGGCCAGGGGTCAAACACAGTCCAGATCAGAAGACAAGTACCAGGAACGCTGAGACAGAAGGATAATCCAAGACAAGCCGGGGGTCGAACACAGGAGACAGCAGGTAAGTCCAGATGCAGGCTGAGGGTCAAACACGTTTAGAAAGCAGGAGTCCAAGATCAAGCCAGAGGTCGGGTCAGGAGAAGATCAGCGAGGTCGATAAGGCAATCCGGGTCACAACGGGTAATACAGATAACAGAAGCGGACGTGGGAATCACAGGAAGCTGAAGACAAACCAGCAGTGTGTTTGGATGACCTCACTTCCTTTATAGGTCAGCGAGGGGTCACACCCTGTGTGTGTGTGCTTGTGTGCCTTCGTTTATTCCTCTTGCACACAGCTGTGCGCCGGAGTGCTTTACCCGTGCGCATCCTATGACAATACACAGGACTCTTTAGCCCAGATGGGGTCTTCTGTATCAGCACAATCACTGGTGCCTGCCTGCAGTGCCTGGTCGTAGAATAATGAGTGAGGCAGAGGCCGATGCAGACACTGCAGACAGTGCAGAGGCTGCCACAGGCACAGACTCAGAGGCAGAGCAATGAGCAAGTGAGTATGATAAAATTAAAAACCCAGCAGGATGGCCGACTGAGAGGACGCACATAGAGTGAGCTCTGGCTATCTGCCTTGATAGAGATTCAGCCTCAAGAGCTGCCGAACCTTATGGCAGTGGATCCGGGAGGGGATAACCATTGGCAAAGGTACCTCGACCACCCGCAGAACCCTCGCAGCAGCCAAAGCAAAGCCCGGCCTAGTTCGGGCCTACCTCCGACCCCCAAGCCTCCGGAGTGCATGGAGTCCCCGGTGGAGGAACAGAACAGTCTAATTTTACTGCACTGATGCAGGCAATAACAACCTGCCAGTCTACCCTCACGGGGAAAATTGAATCAGTACAGCTTGATATAAGCCTCATCCGGCGGGACATGGATTCATTCCGCACCAGGCTGGCCGAGGCAGAACGCCGCATGGGAGACTCAGAAGACACGCTGCGGGACTACTCCGGTTCCATAAGAACACTGCAAACCAGAGTTAAGATACTAGAGAGTAGAGAAGAAGATTCTGAGAACAGAAACCGAAGGAATAACCTCTGCATTGTGGGATTTCCTGAGGGAGCAGAGGGATCAGACCCCCAGACTTTCACAGAGCGTCTGCTACATAATCTCCTGCCACGGGCGCAGTTCTCACCATTCTTTACTGTGGAGAGGGCACACAGAATGCCTGCTACCCGGGGTATCCCGGGAGCTCCTCCACATACTTTTATCCTCCGACACTTGAACTTTAGAGATCGAGACCAGGTCCTGCATAAAGCAAGAAAGATGGAAGCTCTCAATTATGAAGGATCTTGCCTGATGATCTTTCTGGATTATTCGATTGACAGAAATTGCGTCGATCCTTTGATCAGGTCAAGCTAAATCTCCGTAACAGACACATAAAGTATAGTATGCTATTCTCAGCCAGGTTAAGAGTCCAAGATGGCGAGACGGTGAGGTTTTTCACTTCACCGGAAGATGTGTCGCAATGGCTGGACACCCTGCCCAGAGGATGAAGAGATCAGTAAGCTACACCTTGGCGGGTCTGTTACCTTCCTTTCCCTCTTGTTTTTTCCTTCACTGACCCAGTTTGGCTGCTGAGTTCCCTGAGGTTCAGGTGGGGTACCCCCCTTACAATCTCGATGCCACACAGCAGGTAATAGCAATCTTTCTCTCTGTTTGTGATTATTGCCCCGTTGAGAACAACTTTCTGTGACTTGTACACACCGAGGGAGCCTAATGACAGTCTTCACAAGACGCACTGTTCAAGTATCCATATTCCAGTTGGTAACGGTTCTAATTTAAGATTGTGCCCCCGACTGAATTCGGGAGAAAGATTTGAATCTGCAGAGCCCATTAATCCTGAAAATGGAAATTGGGGGAAAGCACTGCGCTAGAGCTAAAGGCTGAGGGTCAGCAGCTAACACCCAAACAAACAAAGTTCAGTGGGAATGGGAGAAAAGTGGTGTAGCGCTAGTGAGTGAATTGGGGAATGACTCAAAAAATTATATATTGAGAGGGGGTAGTAATAAAACTAATACTATAACACATACATGTGACAGAATGTGCAAAAATGCGTAAAAACAAAATACAAATATTAATTCACTAAATATGTGAATATACAATTTATATATAGGTGCTAGTGATCACGATAGTGATCACGATTTTGCTTTTATGTTATGGTTTTTATGACCTTTTTTAATAAACCTATTGGTTACCGTCTGACCTGCACCATTTGGAGCCTTCTTTCTTTTTTTCCTTTTTTTGCACCCCTCTTTTTTGATCCACCTTACTTGGGATGGCACCCCAATGTGAATAACTGGACCCTGCTGACCCGGGAGACGCATGTTTCAGCCACTGATATCGGGAGTCCGTGAAATCCGGAGACAGTGTGGTGATTTACGTGGACCAACCAACAACACACAACATCTGATTGACATCACCTGGGATTATAAGAGCAGTTGACCCACTGTCATATGACAGATGTGTCCATCTTCTCTAGTAAGAGTATTTATTTCTCTCTAAATCACTCCAGACAAGTCGCTGTTCCCGGTCCAATTGAATTGTGCGGTTTCCTGATCTTTCTGCTGGGAAGACCAACACTGACACTTTTTCATTACCTAATATATGTGGACTGTTTTGTTGGAACTTATACTTCAGCCACCGATATTCACCAAGATTTACGTGCACCTATATATATATTGTATATTCACATATTTAGTGAATTAATATTTGTATTTTGTTTTTACGCATTTTTGCACATTCTGTCACATGTATGTGTTATAGTATTAGTTTTATTACTACCCCCTCTTAATATATAATTTTTTGAGTCATTCCCCAATTCACTCACTAGCGCTACACCACTTTTCTCCCAATCCTGAAGATGGACCTGGCTGGGCTTGATGTGCTAGCACTATAATTCTCATGGTGCTCACCCTAACATGCACTCCCATGGTAGTTACCTGGGACATTTGTTTTGGGATAGGGAAACACCGAAGTTTGGGGGGTGATGTCGGGGAGGAGGGTATTAACAGTGTACATCTCTTCTCACAAAAACCTTTTTTTTTCTTCATAATTTGGTACATGATTTCTGTCTGTCCCTAAACTGTTGGTCGCAACGGTGTAGTGGTGCTGTCTCCCCACTAGGGGTAGAGAGAGCTCCACTGGCAGGTATATTGCGGAAGATCACTGCGCTAAAGCGACCGGAGGCACTTCCGGTCGATATCTCAATGATCCGTGCTTACTGCTTATATTTCTGTGTAACGTGATGATGGCTCCACTGACCATTTTGTCCTGGAATGTACAGGGTTTGAATTCCAAGCTTAAATGGTCACTGGTTTTTACATACATTAAAAAGTACTCCCCACAGATATGTATACTTCAGGAGACTCATTTGATGGGAGGCAGGACGCTGGCCCTCAGGAAACCCTGGGTGGGTTCTTATTACCACTCCACATACTCCGCCTACTCCAGGGGGGTCAGCGTTCTGGTTCATAAGTCACTCCAGTTTATCCTCCTGGATCTCCATTTGGATCCGGGAGGTAGATATGTGGTACTCAATATGACCCCAAACCCATCCCTGGACAAATTTAATGCAGGCGCTTCCCAAGACTCCCCCTTGCTGAAATGGATGGAAATGTATGGTTTAACTGACATATGGAGGTGGAAACACCCTTGTGGTAGACAATACATGCCATTCTGCCACATATGCCTAATTTTCCACAATAGATTTAATGTTGGCAGATTATTTGCTGCTCTTCCGCACTCTGGAGGTGGAGATTTTGCCCAGGGGCATCTCCGACCACGCGCCACTGTTACTAAAGCTCGAGGTAGGCCCAAATTCGGGGCCAGCCTTGTGGCGGCTTTCTGGCTATTGGGTGACAGATGAACGAGTGGCCCCCAGGGTGGAGGTGGAGCTGGGAGCCTTCTGGGCGCAAAATAGGGGCACCGTGGAACCACCAATGTTGTGGGACACCTACAAGGCATATGCCAGGGGACAATACCAGGCCCTTATCTCCAAAGCTAGAAAAGATTCCAGGCTGGCCCTGGAGGCTGCAGAAATAAGGGCACTGAAACTGGAGGGTGCCTATGTACAGGGAGGTAATGAGGCGACATATGCTGAACTGCAGATGGTCCACAGAGAAATCATTCTCCTTAGAACAGAAGCCAGCAGGAAGATACTACTGAGCCAATCACAGAGAATATTTGAGCAGGGAGAAAGGACAGGTAGATTACTGGCATGGCTGGCCAAAGAAAGGACTTCAGTATCCCACATAGCCATGATTAAAGGGGAGCGGGGAGAGGTGCTATCAGATCCCCATCAAATAAATGCCAAGTTCGCACAATATTATGAGACCCTATATACATCCAGAGATGTCTCCACCCCTGAAGCCTTTGACCAGTTTTTAGACCATGTAGACTTTCCGATGCTCTCTGATTCGGACAGTACCCGATTAGACAGCTCCATTACTCTTTGAGAGGATCAGATGGCCATAGCCTCTCTCAAGACTGCAAAAACTCCAGGCCCTGAAGGAATACCGGCGGAGTTTTACAAAACTCATGCAGAGCTGGTTGCTCCACAATTCCACACCTTACTGCTGTCCATGCTGGAGGGGCGGAATCTCCGACCCATGATGTCCGAGGCGGTGATCGTCATGATCCCCAAGCCCAATAAAGACCCTAGCTGCTGCTCCTCCTATAGGCCGATTTCGCTACTCAATATAGATGCTAAAATTGTCACTAAGATCCTCGCGACTAGACTCAACTCAGTGATTTTGAGTCTGGTTCAGGGAGATCAGACGGGCTTCATGCCACGGAAAAGTACAGATATAAATATACATTGCCTATACACCCATATCTCCCGGGCCGAAGCGGGGGCCAAGCATGGAGTAGTCGCTTTATTAGACACGGAAAAAGCGTTTTACTCCGTCGAATGGAAATTCCTAGAGTGCTTCAAGTTTGATCCCAAATTTATTTCTTGGATTAAATTAATTTATAAATGGCCTGTAGCCAGAATACGTACTAATAGCCTAATCTCTGATAACTTCTGCCTGGGCAGGGGCACGAGGCAGGGGTGGCCTCTTTCCCCAGGCCTTTTTGCCCTGGCCATAGAACCCTTGCCCATACTTCTGCAAGCCTCGGTGGAGGTTGTAGAGCTGCAGGTGGGTCCACTAACTGATAAAATATCCTTATATGCAGACGATGCTCTCCTGTATCTCCCTGACACGTCTTCATCCCTAGTTGCTGCCCTTAAAATCATTCACAAATTCGGATCCTTTTCGGGGGTAAAAATCAACTGGGATAAATCTTTGTTGTTCCCACTGTCTCGGGCATCTCTGGCTAAAGCCACACAAACACCCCTGAAATGTGTTCAGAAATTTCGATACCTAGGGGTAGTGGTTCAGGGTGACCCCAAAATTTTTCTGAAGGATAATGTCTACCAGGTCCTTCACAGCCTAATTGCCAAATGTCAATCTTGGAAATCCCTGCCTCTGACCCCAGTAGGTAGAGTCAATTTACTTAAGATGATGTTCCTTCCGAAGTTTTTGTATGTCTTTAGAAACTACCCGGTCCCGATTCCCAATTCCTTTAGGAAGGTGGACCAGACGGTAAACACCTTTATATGGGCTGGAGCAGCACCTACAATTGCACAGGCTACCCTTCAATTACATCAATAAACTCGTGTGACTCACTAGGTATATACCTAACTGGGTCCATAACATCTGGTAAGCCTCCTCTCAAGTGGTGGTGGATTTCTGCAAAGCATTCACTGAAGTCACTATAACTTCTCAAGATATTGCACTTTGTCACCATATTGTTTCACTTATGGACTCTTAACATGTTCCCTTTGGTGGATATATACGTATATCAATTTTTATTTTTTTTTTATTTGGATATAGTGTTGTCTAAAACATAGAATCATTGATAGTGTTAATTTATGCAGAGTTTTTTCCACTATTAAAGTTGATTATATTATTTATCATGGTAAAAGATTATATAGATATTGTTATATATATAATCTAAGCGCTGCACCTTTTTTATTATTTCACCGTTTTGTTTGTTGCAGTAAGTCTGCTGTGCTGGCAGCTATAATTTATTTGTTGTTTGTGGATAGCACGTTTTTTTCTCACTTTATTTTCGTCACTTCCTGTTTACTCTGCTGCCAATGGCACCAGTTTTAAGAAAAATATACAGTATTCAGAATTGCCGAAAACGGCGATCTGAATGCTTTGAAGTGCAAAGCAGGGATTGGAGGTCTCCTGTGAAAGACCTGCCGATCGTTCACAGGAGAGACAGAGCAGTGGTGAGCCAATGTAAACAAAGCACACAGCTGCTCTGTGAGGAAGGAAAATTGAGAGATCGTGTTTTAGCTAAGCTAAATCACAATCTCTTTTCCTACAGGGAATCCACTCCCCCCACAGTTAGAAACACCTCCCAGGGAACACATTTAACCCCTTGATCAGCCCTGATGAGATGGCACCAATGAGATGGCACTGATAGGTGGCATTGATATGCGGCACTGATGGGCATTGATAGGTGGCACTGATGGGGACTTATAGGTGACACTGATGGGCACTGAAAGGCTGTACTGTTGGGTACTTATGGGTGGCACTGATAGGCATTACTGCTGGGCACTGAAAGGTGGCACTGATAGATTGCACTGATAGGCATGACTGATGGCACTGGCAGGCATTGTTAATGGGCACTGATTGGCATATCCCTGGGCATTGATTTGCATAACTCTGGTGGTCTAGGGTGGCATACCTGGTGGGCATCCTTTATTGCCATCCCTGGTGGTCCTGGCACGGACCCTGGTGGTTCAGTATGGGCATCCATGGTGGGGGCTGCGCTCCCTGTCAGGAGAGCCGCCGATTGGCTCTCCTCTACTCGCATCTATCAGATGTGAGTGAGGAAAAGCCGATGAACAGCTCTTCCTGTTTAAATCATGATCACCCATGATTGGACATAGCTAATCAGGTGGTAAAGAGCCTCCGTCACTGACAAGGTGAGGTCATGCGGCGTACGTGAGAGGGGAGGGGCCTAACTGCGGCTTCCACGCGAGCGGATGGAGGAGGACCTGCCTTGCCGTCCGGAGCTGAGCGCAGTGAGAGAGCGCGGCGCTCCGTAACGATGCCCGTTCTTATCCCATCGCCCGCACTCGAACGTCCGCTCACTCGAGCCTGAGAGCTCCCTTAGTGGGACTTGGAGGAACATCGCCGGCAGACGACACAGAGGATCTCGCCGGAGCGGACAGAGCCCCTGGCTCTCCCCCCCCATATTCACCCACCAGACGCCTCAGCGCTGTGACATCCTTGTGAGCTGAAGAGCCTATTAGCACAGAAGTCTACAATCAGGTCAGACCCAACCATCTCATTTATTCGGATTGTTATACAATGATCGGTTAATGACCAGCTAAATACATTGTAGCAGCAATTCAGGAGTTAAACAGGAGTGCCTGCATTAATAGGAAGCCTGTAGACTTATGTTACAAGAAGTGGTAATGTGCATCTTTAAAACACGTGTCCTGGAGTAAACTTGCTGGAGGTGGCTGACGAACTTGAAAACTATGCAGAGCTCTGACAATTTTTATATGCTAACTAAGCCATGAAAAGTACAGCCTTGAACTCTGATACATTTTTGAGGTGTGCGTTTGTTTGTTTTTTCCCCCTCCCCCTCTTTTTTGGTTTGCGTCCTCTGTTTGGCCTGAATTAAATCAATGATAGCCCAGTTTAAGGGTTACCTCTGTATATAAGGCCGGAATAGCTCAGACTTTATGCCTCTGTATTGAATGAGAGGAGAAGCTGGGGACGACAAAGACTGAGTGCCGCATTAGGATTCCCTTATTACAGGAGGGATCGGAGGTTTCAAATATAGTGCCAACTAATCCCTCTGTACTAGAAGACTACTCCTTTAGTCCCTGGAACATATCTTTGCTGGGGGAACATACTAATGGAAAAGGGGGTTCTCCTTTTGTTTTTTTCTTTCATATCTTTGGCCCTTACTGGTTAAGCCTTGGACATATAAGGGAGATACTCGGGGTTACGGAGAAGACCAGGTGATCTCTCCCTTTGCAAACTGTGATCAGAGCGCGCCATTGGTGGATCAGTAGTGAAGAGATTGTTATCTCCTAAATAGGTCATCAGCGAGCTCAAAGGAAAGAAGTATCCTATTTTTGTTTTGCCCCCTGGTACTCTCCATGTAATCTCAAAGTTTACTTCCCAGTTTCAACTTAACGAAAGGGAATCCTGGGGAAAAGAAGGACAAAGAGGGACAACATGAGGGGAAGAAACCTAAAAGCTAATGACCCCAAAGCCCCTAAAGAGAGCCTAAATACAAGCTCGATCCAGAAGTACCTTAAAGAAACAAGCCAAAGAAGTCCCGGCATGGAAAAAAAACAGCTGGGCAAGCGAGAGAGGAGGAAGGAGGCAGGAAATTCAACCGGGATACAGGGTGACTCTTCCAGTGAGGAGATAGAGCCAGATTTGGAGGGTAAAAATAAGGCGCAGACGGCTACCTCTCAAATACCTACAAAAGGTGAAATACAAGAAATGTTTATGAAACTGGAAAATACCATTAAGGCCGAGATTTCAACCGTAAGGGCGGATATGGGTCACCTGTTAAGGTGGTTAGAAGTAACAGAGGAATTAATGGGTAAACAGGCCCAGGAAATACAGGAGTTAAAAGCGCAGACTAAAAAGATGCAAGAGGCTCACAGGGATATCTTATACAGATTGGAGGAACAGGAGAACCAGAGCAGACGTCAGAACCTGAGGATTAGAGCCCTACCTGAACAACAAGGAGAAGACCTTGGAGCAAAAATGGGGAAGATATTTAACCCTATACTAGGAAGAGAGGAAGGCAAAGAATTAAAGATAGACCGTGTCCACAGAGTGAGGAAACCTCCAGGACTAAGAGTAGAGGTACCTAGAGACGTGATTATAAAATTTCACCTTTATGAGGATAAAGCCAAGATTTGGAGCAAATTAAGAGGACTGCCCTCTTTACAATATGAAGGGACAACTCTACAAGTCTTTGCAGACCTTTCTGCTAGGACCCTGGCTCGGAGAAGACAACTTAAACCTCTACTGGAACAATTGAGAAGTGCAAATATAAGATACTCATGGGGGTTTCCGACAGCTCTGTTAGTTCAGAGAGAGGGAAGGACTATCAAGTTAAAGTTCCTTGACGAACTTGAGGTCTTTTGTAACAATCTGGGAATCTTACCTCCCAAGATCCCCCGAGACTCTGGTGTAATTTAATGACAATAGTCGTGGGTTACTAAGGAGGGGAGGAGGAGGATGTTAATTTTTTTTTGCTCTGGTTCTTTGGTCCTTTGGTTGTTTTTTTTTTCTTTTGTTTTTTTCTCTGGTTGGGGGTGGGGGGGGGGAGAGCTTGGGGGGGGGGGCGGGGGTGGGTTGGATAGGAAGAAGGACGGGATGGGCTGACCCGGGCTCCACCACTCCTTGTCTGGAGAGGGTGTCCCTTTTCCCCTAGGGGTTGGGGGATAAGGGGTGCAGAAGTGGAAGACCGCAGTTGGAGTCACACCCTAGAAGGTATTGCTTGTATTGGGGAGCTGTGCCCCCCAATGTCAAGTATAGGCCAGGATTGGGCCAGTGGTTGGGGAGGGGGGTGGGCGGAGGGATGGGGGGGAGGGGGGTGGGGTGGGAGGAGAAATGCCTTGCAGACGAGGGGACCGAAAGAAAAGTGGAAATCTCGGGTAGATTAAAAAGGTGTAGATTAAACAGGTCATCAGTCTGTCTTGGATGACCGAGGTAAAATTTATGTCGTACAATGTGAAAGGATTAAATTCTCTTAACAAAAGGTACAAACTTTTAAAGGAACTTCAGCATTAGGGAGCAGAAGTAGTATTTTTGCAGGAGACACACTTATCCCAGGATACGAATATTAAGTTATTTTCAGATAGCTTTCCGACTTGGTTTTATGGGGGTTCCCCAATAAGGAGGGCTAAGGGAGTGGCAATCGGATTTGAGAAACATACAAGATTCATTCTGCTCGATCGGCTGACTGACCCTGAGGGCCGATATTTGTTCCTCAAGGGAGAACTAGGAAAGAGGATATTTACTCTTGCAAATGTATACTGTCCAAATAAAAATCCCTTAGGATACATGAAACAGATCTTACGGAGATTAGCAGATTTTAAATCTGGTGATGTAATCCTAGCAGGGGATTTTAATTTCTGTATGGAACCAGTCATGGATAGTACGTCCCGTGCAAGAGGGAGGAATGAGAGGATTTTGAAAAAAATTAAACATCGCCTGAAACAACATCAAATGATGGATGTATGGCGGATTCAACATGAAAAAATGAAAGACTATACTTTCTATTCCCCTGTGCACGGGACACATTCCAGGCTGGATTACATACTGGTGGACCACAGGTTGTTGGAGGATGTCGTTGAGACAAGGATAGGAATAGTTTCTCTGTCGGACCATTCTCCAGTGTTAATGAAGATGAGGGTACCTGGATTATATAGACAACCTTTTACTTGGCGATTAAATGAAAATCTCCTACAGGACAAAGAAACCTTAGAGATAATTCGGAAAGAATTAGAATTCTACTTCTTGACGAATGATACAGGGGAAATTTCGGGTGCCTCCCTATGGGAAGGACATAAAGCATACATCAGGGGTATCCTCATTTCCATAGGCGCAAATAAAAAAAAAGTTAAAATACAGAAAAGGGAGAACTTGATAAAAGAAGTTCATAAATTAGAACAAGAGCATAAAAAACAAAAGGTCCAACAGCAGGAACTCTTTCACCTATTGCTCAACAAGAGAGAGGAACTTAAGGATCTCATGGAACTGGAAGCAAGGAGGGCACAGGAGGGGCGAGTCAGAGAGAGACACTATGGGAAAGATAAAACCGGTAAATATCTAGCGAGACAGTTAAAAGGGAGGAGGGGGATTAACTTTATTGATAAAATACAGGATAAGAACGGGAAGATGGTCCATTCTTCAAAGGAAATTGCAGAGGTATTCAGGCAATATTACAATGCCCTGTATAATGTAGGCCAAAAAGGGGGGCATGATAAAGGGGACAAGGAAATTATTAAAGAATTTTTGTATGATACCAAGTTACCCCATTTACAAGAGTGTGATAGATATAATATAGATAGACCTATTACAGAGGAGGAAATCTATCAAGCGTTAAAGGACACGGCATCGGGCAAAAGCCCGGGTCCCGACGGGTACACGATTATTTACTACAAAAAATTTAAGGAGTTCTTAGTCCCCAGAATATGCAAATATATGAACGGATTAGGCATAAAATATGAAATGAAGGCCGAGGCCTTGCGGGCCTCGATCACGGTAATACCGAAGGAGGGAAAGGATCACTTACTTTGTTCTAGTTATAGGCCAATAGCATTATTGAATGCGGATACAAAATTATTCGCCAAAATACTGGCGTCCAGGCTGAAGAATAAGATGTGCGAATTAGTGCACCCTGATCAGGTCGGATTTATACCCGAGAGAGAAGGCAGGGATAATGGTGTGAGGGCATTACTCCTCCTCCAGGCCCTAAAAAACAGTGGGTCCCCAGGTCTATTCCTGTCTATAGATGCTGAGAAAGCATTTGACAGGGTAGACTGGGGACTCATGATAGAAACGCTGGAAGTCATGGGTATAGGCCCGAGAATGATCCAATGGATCCAGGTACTCTATAACCATCCGCAGGCCTCGGTAAAAATTAATGGAGAATCCTCCTCTCAATTTCAAATGGGAAACGGTACTAGACAGGGGTGCCCACTGTCCCCACTTCTCTTTGCCTTATCTTTGGAGCCGTTACTGAATTTTATCCGAAAAAAACAGGATATAAGGGGGATCGGGTTGGGAAGGGACGAACACAAATTAGCCGCTTACGCGGACGATGTGCTTTTTTTCATTACCAATCCTAGGATTACGATCCCGAACTTGCTGAGGGCGTTGGAAAAATTCGGCAAAATATCGAATTTGAAAATAAACCTCGGCAAGTCCGAAGTTATGAATGTCAATATTAGTAACCAGGAAGAAGAGAAACTCCGGGCAGAATTCCGTTTCCCCTGGCGCAAGGAGATTAGATATTTGGGAGTTTTTCTTTCGGATACCATAAGGAAAATATTTACGAATAATTACATCCCCTTACTCGATGAAATAAAAAGAGAAATAAAAAAAATCTCAACATGTCCCCTCTCCTGGTTAGGACGTATCAATGCAGTTAAAATGATACTGGTCCCGAAGATCATATATAAGTTTCAAATGTTGCCCATTCCGCTCTCTCAGGCCTATTTTAGATTAATGAAAAATATAATTTCGAAGTACATATGGCAACATAAAAGCCGAGAATTGCCTCGGCTGTGTTAAGCAGGGGGAAAAGACAAGGGGGATTGGCAGTCCCGGACTTAAAAAGATATTACAATGCAGTGGTTTTGTCACGCGTAGTGGAATGGGCGAAAGAGGTAAACGAAAAGAGATGGGTGAGTGTAGAGAATGCAATGAGTCAAGCACTTTTAGGACGCACAATATGGAATCCTCCTCAGTTCAGGTCCATCGGACCAAAAGCACATGAGATAACACGTTTAGCACTAAAGATTTGGGATCGTACACATTCACAAAATAAATGGGGATATAATTCACCCTTGATTTTTCTTAAAGAAAATGATTATTTCACACCTGGCAAACAGGAGGTGGGGGGTAACTGGATAATGAAAGAAAACGCACAATTAAAAGATATACTAGTTAATGGTAAAATAGCCCCATTTCAAGTACTGTGTGCGGACACAGAACTTATGAAGATGGATGTATGGCGGTTCCTCCAGCTAAGTCATTTCATCTCAAACTTACCTCAGCCAATCCGTAGTGAAGAGGAATTGAGACCTCTGGAGCGGCTATGCCTGAGAGAAAAATTAAAAAAAAACATAACCCTTTTATATAAGATTCTCTCAGAGGGAGATGAGCTGGACATCCAAAAGTGGGAAAAAGAGTTGGGGTCACTATGTAGCACACAAATCCACAATAAGATATTTAAATTAATTCACTCGGGGGTAGTAGACAATAAGCTGATAGAAACAAACTACAAGTGCTTAGCAAGGTGGTACGCGACACCCGATAAAATGGCCAAATATGTAGTAGAGCAATCTGCGGATTGTTGGCGTGGGTGTAAAAAAATTGGGACCATGGCCCACATTTGGTGGGACTGTCCCATTATTAAAAATTATTGGAGAAAAATCCTAGAGATAATAAAAGTAGTAACTAAAAAGGAAATTAGAGAAGATCCGTGGACGGTCCTATTTCATGGGACAGACGAACCCATAAAGCAATATAAAACCTCTTTAATTCCCATACTGCTAGACACCGCCAAAAACCTAATCCCAAAAAAATGGAGAGAAAGTGTGAGCCCCAAAATATCGGAATGGATTTTCCGTATAAATGAAATACAAAAAATTGAAAATTATAATGAAGGGGACGAAGCCCTAACAGTAGATGAGGGAGGCTTAGATAAATGGGCCTCGTGGGAAGAATTTAAATTGTCTTGGAGATATGTTGAGGAAATTACACAATAAACACAAGAAGAAATCAATACCCGGTTAGAAACAACGGTCATAAATAAGAAACCCATTTGAAACCTGCAAGGAAAGGGGGGGGAGGGTAGGGGGGGGGGTAGGGGAAAGCAGAGGGGTATTTAATATTAGGATGGTGTAGGTTTTAACCACAAAGAAATTAAGGAATGTTTGTATATATGTGTAAACAAGGTTTTTTCCTTTTTGTATTTTTTTCCTTTTTCTGGTTTGAAATTGTTCTAAATACACTCTGCTGGAAGAAAAAAAAAAATTTTTTGAGATAAATAAAGAATAATAAAAAAAAGAGCCTCCGTCAAAGGTTCTTTACTGACATCGGTGATGCAGTGTACCAGACTGACATACCACACCACTGATGGGCGCGCGCCGGCAGTTATCCTGCTGGACGTCATATGACACCCAGTCAGGATAACAGAAGCACCATCATTCTACTATAGGCTGGGCGGGAAGTGGTTAACCATAGCTGTAAGTCGGTACTTTGATGCTAAACACCGTTGTTATGGCAGCAGTTGGCTGTCATAACCCCAGTATTTTCAGCATCTTCGTTGGGATAAAAGTGGTCTCTACGGCGGATTCACCGGGAGATCGCTTTTATCGGAGGTGGGAGAGGCCCCCCCTCCCCCCGTGCTCCGGTCGTCTCCGCTACTTACCGGCGCTAACAGTAGTGGTGGAGGCGATTTGATCTGTTCCCCTGAGAGGCCTGGAGCTGAGTGAGGGAAAGATGGCCCCACTAGGCTCCATAACATTGGATGACGAAAGCGACGTCAAACGTCACATCCGCCCAGTGGTCTTAAAGGGGAATTTTTTTTATTGCATTTAAGTGTAAATGTGAGATCTGAGGTCTTTTTGACCCCAGATCTCACATCAAAGAGGTCCTGTCATGCTTTTTTTCTATTACAAGGGATGTTTACATTCCTTTTAATAGGAATAAAAGTGACCCAATTTATTTATTTATTTTAAAACCATAGTATAAAAATAAAAAGTAAAATAAATACGATTTTTTTTTAAAGTGCCCCATCCCACAGAGCTTGCACATAGAAGCGAATGTAAGTTGCACCGCATATGAAAACAGTGTTCAAACCACACATGTGAGGTATTGTTAGAGCGAGAGCTATCATTAGAGCGAGAGCAATAATTCTAGCCCTAGACCTCCTCTGTAATATAAAACTGGTAACCTGTAGAAATTTTTAAATGTCGCCTATGGAGATTTTTAAGTGCCAATGTTTGTCGCCATTCCACGGATGGGAGCAATTTTTAAGCGTGACATGTTGGGTATCAATTTACTCGGCGTAACATCAATTTTCACAATATAGAGAAAAATTGGGCTAACTTTACTGTTGTCTTATTTCTTAATTCAAAAATGTTTTTTTTTTCCCCAAAACATTGTGCTTGTAAGAACGGCTGTGCAAATACGGTGTGACAGAAAATATTGCAACGACCGTCATTTTATTCTCTAGGGTGTCTGAAATATATATATATATATATATATATATGTTTGCCGGTTCTAAGCAATTTTCTAGCAAAAAAAACAAACTTATTTTAACTTGTAAACAACAAATGTTAAAAAGAGGCCTGGTGGTTCATGCATAAAGGGTTACAACCCTAAGTAACCTCCACCATATAAAGTACTGCGTGTGAGTAAATATTTTCTTTCCCTATCACATATATATATATATATATATATATATATATATATATATAAATATATATATGTGATAGGGAAAGAAAATATTTACTATATATATATATATATATATATATATATATATATATTTTTTTTTTATATATTATTATATATTATTATATATAAATATATATCTATATATATATATAGATATATATCAGCTTATTCTCGCACAACGTATAGAAACAGCGGAGTATTACAGGATAAATACAATGAGAGCGTGTTGTCGTTCATGTCGCGCACAGCTGGAGAGCTGGATCATTGACGGTATCCTAGCAACCCGTACACCGTGCAGGAACATATGGCGGGAACTAATCACTTGGGGTTTTACTTTCATCCAATGAGGCTAGCCCTTGCTTAGATAGTTGCCTGGTGTAGGTCACGTGGTGTTGCGATGTGGTTGCGATGGCTATAGGCTCCTCCTCTTCCCTGTTACCGTGGAGCTGCGTCTAAATATACGGCTGAGAGCTGCTTGAGACATTTTACGGAGACACCGGAACATCGGGGGGTCTGGTGGCTGCTGGAGACCGTTATCTACGAGCTGAAGGGACCAACTAACGGAGTGCAACAGGGTAGGACTGCTGTGCGGCCCACATGACAGATGTCAGTCATTGATGACAGGGGGCGGGGGTGCCCGTCATTCATCTGCTCTTACAACTGTAAACAAATGGAAGCACCTTTCTATGTTTGCTACATTAGAATTGATCTTATATACTTTTACCTTTTGTACGTGTTGTAACATTATATACTTTCTGTCTATAGATTCCTAGGACAGATTTTGTTTTTTAAGATTTGTTTCTGTTTATGGTTTCCTAGGATTTATCCATCCTCCTTCCTTGTTTTGTTTATAGTTTCCTATGATCAATTTTTTTTTTAGGCTTTCTATCTGTCCATAGTTAGTTTTGTATTTATTTATTCATTTTTTTTTCTTGAGATCGATCCAGAGATTTAGAATCTGTTATTCTGAATCCAAACCCTTTTGTAACACTAGTGTCATCGTTTATGTATGATATGGAATTTTGAGGCTTCACCAATAAGTAAGGACTCTGATTTAATGGAATGAAAGGGTTATTGTTTTAAAATCATGCAGAAGTACGGCTATAGCAACCAGTTGTGGGGAGTTAATGTTTACTTGATTACAGCATGTTGCTGATGTCACATCTGAGCCGTCTAGGTGGAGAGAGTTTGGAACAGCGTAAAGTCTATATGGGGACAACTTTTTTTAAAGCTTTGGATATAGTGGTTTAAGGTTGAAATCACTGCCAGTTTATTTAATTGTAAAAAGAAAGAGGCGGGGATAATAAAAAAAATGTAATGTTTTTTATATATATAAATTACACACAAGCATGCACGTTAGTTTTTTTTCAAAAAATGTCCGATAACTCAAATTTGATGGCCGCATGAAAATCGGCTGTTGCTGCAGCCCACTAATGGTGCGTAAGAAAATTCGACCCATGTATGGCCTGCCTGATGCAGGCCATACACTAAACGATAAATTGGCCAAACCCATTTTCGTTCAGTGGACATAAATGAATGCATTATATATATATATATATATATATATATAATTTATTTTTATTTTTTTTTCATGTACCTAGTGCAGACAGTTTGGATGGGAAACACATTAATCTTCAAGTTTATTGTTCGTTCGGCAGAAAATTTCCAAACTTGTCCTTCGTTTTTTTTCGGCTCAAAAAGTCCCAACGATTATCGATTTTGTAAATAGAAAAAAATCTGCACTTAGTAAAAATCAATCAAGAAAATCAGCAGTTGAACACCATAACCAAGATACTAGGTACAAAAAAATGAAAGAAAAAAGTGCAGCGCTTAATCTATAAACATTACTATGACCATTGAGCAAAAAAAAAAAAAAAAAAAGTGCAAAAAAATGGGCCAAAAAACCTGTGAAAGTAACTGCACAAATACTATTAAAGATAAACCAAACATATCAAACATTATTTATTTTGTGCCCATTAACAGGCTGAAGAATTCTTCTACATATTTTTGGTAAAAAAAAATCGCAGTTAGCGATTGATTGGTTTGTGCAAAAGTTATAGTGTTTACAAAATAGGGGATAGTTTTATAGCATTTTTATTAATATTTTGTTTTTTTACTAGTAATGGCGGCGATTAGCGATTTTTTTTTTTTTTTTTTTTTTTTTTTTTTTTTTTTTTTTTTTTTTTCTGTGGGTCGGGTGCCTTGCTCCCGACCCACAGCAAGGCACTTAAAGAGCCAGGTACGTGATTGTGCCCAGCTGTGCCATTCTGACGACGTATATGTGCAGGAGGCGGTCCTTAAGCAGTTAAGAAATGAATATGTACCAACATCTTGTGGGCCAGACTCCTTAGAACACGTTCTAGAAATGTACATCACAAGCTGCAGCTTTTAGCCAGTTGTAGCATATTGCTGTAACCAATACTGCAACCTGAAGCACACCTTTAATCTTTACCATATATCAAGTGTGCATGATCAGCCATACATTCACTTTGATTTTGTGTGTTTGTGCAAACTTTAACTGTGGCCTCATGCTGCAAAGCCGCGCAGGGCAGCCCATACCTGGCCCAGCCCTCTCAGAAATTCTCTGATCATTTTTTATGTTCAATGTCACGATAATGTAAAGCTTCATTTCACAACTGTATAGCAAGGTAATAGCAGTACCACCCCAAGTAGCAGCAACATCATTTTCCTTTATCACAGTAATAGGCGTTATTCCAGTGCTCTTGGAAGGCAGGAACATTGGCATGTTTGGACCTTATACATACATGATGTTTTTTTCTTTTTTTTCCTCCCTTGAATGTCTTTTCTCCAGAGGAGGGAAAAGCAGATTGAAAATGCACCTAAAGTCACGTTTTGCGTTAGGCGCTTCAAGGGTTTGGGATTTCATTCATTCCATTTGCCACTGGAATGAATAAACACTCAAGCAGTAAACACACACCTGGCGTTATTTAGGCAAGTTTACACTTGTTTAGGCACGTCCAGTTTTTTCCCTGCCAAACGTCCTCTTCGGAAAGCGCAAGTAATGTTGTGGTGTTTTTTTTTTTTTTTTTTTGTCTCTAAACACTTGTAACTGCGTATAGTGTACATGAGGCGTTTAGAGGCAGAAAAAAAGTCAAACATCTGAGGAAGCGACATTTATGACACCCACTGTGCATGAGCTCTTAATGAAGGATTGCTATAGGCACCACCTATAGTAGTAAATGAAATTTGAAGTAAAAAAATTTAAATAAAATACAGCTTCAAGCCAGGGTCTAGATCACAGATCATAAGGTGGACAAGATTTATTTACAGCAATATATAATAATTTATTTATTTTTATTTGCAGAAATGAGTAGGCCATTGACATGAACAACAGGAGTCCCTACTCTCAGTATGATGAAACTGACAGACAGACAAGAAATAGTCCTTCTTCTCCACTGGAATCTACCAGTTCAAAGACTGACACTAAGAAGAAAAACAAACAAAGCAAGATGAAGGGCGATCAGGATATAGCTAAGGAAGAATGGGGAGCTACACGGGGCACCCGGGATAGAAGTCCTGACAACGACAAGAATAGCGACTCTTATTATTCTGATGACTATGACAACACAACTTATGGGTCTGAGGGGTCCCCAACACCTAGCTCAAAGTCTATATCTCCTCGTCCCAAAGGAGCAGGTTATAAAGTAAGATCTGTTACACCGGTACATAACCGTGGTAAGTGTATTAGTACTTTTTTAAAGGATCTCTGTTTTATATATACTGGTGTTTAAAGCGGTAGTAAACCCGCACATTTTTTTTTTTTTTTTTTAAACCTGCAAAGCAAAAGGCATCATGAGCTAGTATGCACCGCATACTAGCTCATTATGAAATACTGCAAACGTTCACTGCGAACGAATATCGAAGTCACTTTCTTCACTTACCTTTTTCACCACCAAATATTCGTTTCATGTTTAAATATTAATTTTAAACTTTATTCAATTGGACTTTCACATTAGACTTGTCACCGCAAGATTTTTTCTTTACTTTTACTTTCTGGACTAAATTTTTTAATCTTTTATTTTTTATTTTTTATTTCTTATCTGCATATAATTTTCTATTTTTTATAGTGTGGTATTTTTTGGCATGTTTTGAGATTTGACACAGTGTGTTTACACCCACCACCCCACCAGTATTCACGTTTATATAGCTTTGATTGTTCCCCTTGTGTCCATTTATTTGGTTGTGCTACAATCACAGTCACAAGCAACTTTAGTAGTTTTCACTATTGAGTATTGATTGATTCATGATAGTTTTACTATTTATTTATTTATTTATTCACCTTTACCCAATTTGAGTGGACCGTACAGTTTTATTGCATTTACTGACCAGCACGCTGGAAAATTTATATTCACTTTGCATTCACTATTGAATAAGGATTAACCCCCAGCAATTTATTGATTTTACTATTGATTTTACTATACAGTCCATTAAGGTTTCTCGCTGGTTTTAAAAAATACTAGCCAGCAAGCTGGAAAATTTGTACAATTTTATTTTATATTATATTATATTTTATATTTTTTAGTGAGTTTAATAAGGTATAGCGCCACATCTATTCTCCTTCTTTCACCTACTTTACTGTTCCATCCATCTGGATGGAAACATAATAGAGGCTGCTCTTACCTATATTACACTATATACTCTCTGTATAACAGATTCCATAGCGCACCCTATCCCTCTGTTTTAATTACCATTATGAAATACTTACCTTAGAACGAGGCCCCGACATCTGGCCCGATCCACGCCGAGGGAGCTGACATGCTCCCTCGGCGTTTCTTCCGGGTATCGCGGCTGCGGCGCTGTGAGTGGCCGGAGCCGCGATATCGTCACTCCCGCGCATGCGCACGGGAGATTTCAGTCCGGCCGCTCGGCTGCTGCCGGATTTTGACGGCGAGAAACCCCTTGTGCGCATGCGCCGCTGCAGTCAGCGGCGCATACCGAGGGGAATATCTCCTAAACCGTACAGGTTTAGGAGATATTTTTTTTACCTACAGGTAAGCCTTATTATAGGCTTTCCTGTAGTTAAAAATGTGGGTATACAACAACTTTTTTTTGCTAGAAAATTACTTAGAACCCCCAAACATTATACTTTTTTTTTCTAACATCCTAGAGAATAAAATGGCTGTCGTTGCAATACTTTCTGTCACACCGTATTTGCGCAGCCATCTTACAAGCATACTTTGTTTTTAAAAAAGACAATTTTTTGAATTAAAAAATAAGACAACAGTAAGTTAGCCCAATTTTTTTTCTATATTGTGAAAGATAATATTACGCCGTGTAAATTGATACCCAACATGTCACGCTTCAAAATTGCGCCCGCTCATGGAATAGCGACAAACTTTTACCCTTAAAAATCTCCATAGGCAACATTTAAAAAATTCTACAGGTTGCATGTTTTGCGCTATAGAGGGGGTCTAGGGTAAAATTATTGCTTTCGCTCTACCGATCGTGGTGATACCTCGCGTGTGGTTTGAGCACAGTCTTCATATGCGGGCGCTACTCATGTATGCGTTCGCTTCTGTGCGTGAACTTGGCGGGACAGGGCACATTTAAAAAAAATAATTCTTATTTTACCTTTTTTACTTTTACACTGTTTAAAAAAATAAAAATAAATAATCTGTCACTTTTATTTCTGTTACAAGGAACGTAAACATCCCTTGTAATAGAAAAAAAGCATGACAGGACCTCTTAAATATGAGGTCTGGGGTCAAAAAAGACCTCAGATGTTATATTTACACTAAAATGCAATACAAAAAAAATCTGAAATAAAATAAAATGCCCCTTTAAGAGTTATGGGCGGAAGTGACGTTATCATGTCGCTTCCGCCATGCAGTGTCATTGTCATGGAGACGGGTGGGGGCGATCTTCCCCCCCCTCACCCATCTCCATGTCATCCCAGGGGACAGACGTGAGGGTCCTCTCCCGCCATAGATAAAAGTGATATTGCAGTGAATCCGCTGCAGAGACCACTTTTATCTTGTACCAAACCGCTGGCCGAACACAGAGATACTGGGGTTATGGCATCTAGCTGCTGCCATAACAAAGATATTCGTCCTTAAAGCGGTTTGGTACCTAAAAATTAAACTTCATATTATTAAAATCACAAGATAGAATACTTACCTAAATGAACCCTGAAAAAAAAAAAAATATTCTTTACTTACCTTTTATTTCAGATGTTTCTGCTGACTTCCGGGTTGTCCTCCCGTGGGAGTAGGCGTGGTTATCGTCCTCGCAATGGTCCCTGGGAAATTTCTAAGCTATTTCCCAAGAATCCATGGGGGGACAATAAAATTGCGAAATCTCGTGAGATTTCGTTAGGACACCGGTCACGTGACGAGGGCGTGTCCGAATTTGCCATTTTTAAAGTGGGCAGGCAGCTGTATCTGCCATTACCACCATTGCACACTGAGCATGTGCGAGATGGAGCGGAGCATGCTGGGAGCCGAGCGTCATCGATATACAGGAAGTAAATGCCTGTGGGCTTCAGACGCCCACACTTAAAATGGAAAATGCCAGAGCACTTTTTTAAAAGTCATCCCGAGGAAAAGAATCGTCGCGTCGGGGGTCAAAAAAACGCCGGACGTGGATGCTAAGCGAAGGTAGCAGTCGCCCACCTGTGACACAGGTAAGAAAAAAAAAAAAAAAAAAAGCGGAATCCCGCTTTAAAGTAGGGACGTACATTGGCGTGCGGCGGTCCGGAAGTGGTTAAACTCAAATCATTAAAAACTATCAATACATGATATAATACTTTTATATCTCATTTTGCCACTGCATTCGTTTTCTGTAGTCTGCAAAAAAAAATACTGTTCGCTGTCCCTCCCTCCTTGTTTTAGTCTCGGCTGCAGCCTAAAATTCTTCAAACTGGCCTTTGCCACATCTTCTGAGCATGTTCCAGTTTCAGTTCTACTCTACTCTGTTCCTTTCTTCCTTTTTTCTTATCTGTGCAGCCCACGTGACTATAGAATCACACATGTGGGTGTATACACCCACATGTGTGACAACCCTTCCCTACTCTATGTTCTCGTATTGCTAAACACTATTGGGGTGGTATATAGGGTGTTGATTGATGGAGGCTTCAACTCCCTGTTAGTCGTAGAACATACATACCATAAACACAAGCTGGAGGGGCTTGACATAGCCTGTGACTGGCAGAACCTTCTCCAGATATCTTTACAGTGTGGAAAAAGTGAAAGCTATTGTCAGTCAACTAAAAACAATAATAAATCCAAAAGCAAACATTAATATATTTCAGCTTACCAATTCTTAGAAGTGGTGGCTGTAGTCATTTTTTCTTTAGACTTTCTTTCTTCGGTTTTCATGTGGTGATCCAGCCAGTAAGTCTAAAGAACAAGCTCCCTTCCAGATGTGTCAGTTTACAGGGATGAGACAAACCATTTAACACTGGCAGGGGTGTTTATCAGATTTTATGTATTTTTGTAAAACCTTTATCCCAAAAGGGGGGGGGGGGGAAAAACTTTGCTATAACTGCATACAAAGCGTGAGTTGGAGTTTAGCTTCAATGTGTTAGTATATTTAAATCTGCTAGTACATCTAACATTACCTGCTTTGCCCCCTGTGCACATTCATTCAGAGTGGGGGCACAGGAGGTGTGTTACTGGCTAGATCACCAAATGAAAGCCAAGGAAAAAGTCTAAAATGAATGCAGCCACCATATCTAATGGTTGGTAAGCTCCAATATAGTCTATTTTTGGTTTTGGGTTTAATAACGCTTTAAACTCTGGCTACACCATATTATCGCCAACAAAAAAAGAAAGGAAACATTTCCTTTTGAAATATAGATCTGTAATAAGTAGTGGTGCATCAAAATTAAAATTTAGATATCGAAACTGAAAATTCAGGATGCACTTGATAGATATATAATTTGTATCATATTCACCTCCCCATTATACTTAATGTGATTGTAGCCGTATTAGTGCAATTGTGACAGAGAAAATTGAGTACTTGAAGAAGGGGGACATACCCCGAAAGCTTGTGCTGATAAATTGTATGTTAGTGCAAATAAAAAAAAGTATCACGGACAGTACTCAATTTTCTCTGTCACCTCCCCATTGAAATGTATTGAAAATGCAGCAAGAACGCATCAAAAATGCACCGGTTACGTTTTTGATGCATTTTTTGAGTCACATGACCTATGAAAAACGCCATAATCGTGGCAATATCGGGCATTTTCAGCAGCCATTATCGGCATGTTTTCTTTCATTCTGCACAACACTGAAAACCCTATGTTTGGCTGATATTGCGGTGCTTTACCACTTCAGCTCTAGAAGATTTACCCTTCTTCCTGACCAGGCCTTTTTTTGTGATACAGCACTGCGTTCCTTTAATTTATAAATTTAGTAATAAACGATTGCGCAGTCATGCGACACTGTACCCAAATAAAATGTATGTCCTTTTTTTCCCACAAATAGAGCTTTTTTTTTTTTTTTTTTGGTGGTATTTGATCACCTTAGATATGAAACATGAACAAAGCACATCTATCTGTATTGTGTACTTGTCTCTATTCAGAGGACTAAATGTAATTTCTCTCTGCTGCTTCCTTCCTCTGTTATCAGCATGAATAACTTCTGACAAGTTTTTCTGACACCAAGAGAAAATGGTGATGGGGGGAGCTCAAGCTAATTGACAGTCTCAACTCTGCTCCTGTAAGCTTCATGAAGGGAGCGTGTCCCTTTCCTCCAATCAACTCTCAGTTCTCCTCACTGTGCTCTGCAGAGTATAAATATAGCTCCCCTTCCCATTTTTTTTTTTCTGACTGCTCAGACAAGCTTTCTAAATTCTGGACATTAAATCGGGGTTCCACTGCCTACAACTTTTTATTTTATTTTTTTTGGGACAATGACAAAGATTATATAATTAAAAATGCTAACTCACTTGTTCCCGTTTTTTCAGGCTTTAAGATGTTTTCTCTGTAAAAATAAACTTTAAAATGACGGTTGTCATCTTGCCTGTGGGCATGTGAAGCCCACAGGCATCCTCTTCCTGGATACTGTGCCGCTGATCGACCAGCATGCACCGCCCATTGTATCCCCAAACTCGCGCATGCACAGTAACTTTAATTAGGAGCGCCGTCAACAGCTCAGGTTGCCATCACAACGGGCGACGTCGTCGGAAGTCCCGCCCAGTTTTGATGGCAACAGAGCTAAGCAAGTCACGCGATAACTCGCGCCAGGCTGCCACACTGACTCCTGGGAACAATGACAAAAGCTCCCAGGAGCCAGTGCAGATAAAGGATATCACAAAATAGCCACGCTATCCCCGCCCATATCCGCAATCACCACATCCAGGAAATACACAAGATGATAAGAAACACAGAGGTACAGTAGAAAAAAAAAAGTTACATTTTTAAATTGGGACATCGATTTAATCAGCTTGAGCTATCGTCTTAAAATTGGGTGGAGCTCCGCTTTAAACAGATGTAAGGAATAGAAGACTACAGAAAAACATGTACAGCTTATGTAGGGACATTTTTTCATCTCACTAGGGTTTTCAACCACTTTAAAGCCCATTTAAACCTACATGTTCATCTAAGACTACCTTGTCCACAGGGTGACAAAGTTGATTTTCGATTTCACTGAGGAACTAAGAACGTTGACCCCCTGTTAAAGAAAATGGACAATTAATAGATTTACAGGCAGGATCAACAGGTATTGAAACTTTGTTACTGGGTAGCCCAGACAAGCAAAGACTGTTGGTTTAAAGTGGATGTAAACCCCATTCATGAAATCTGACCTGGGCACATCTATCTGCAGTGTTTACTTTTCTCTCTCCAAACCCCTAAGGCTGACCATACATTATACAATTTTCTTGCACAACTTTAGATTTACCAAAACCATATAATATGAAGTCAACCCTAAACACTTTCAATTTGTATGCAATCAGGTAGGCCCTTGCACTACATGGTTAAAGGTAAATCTAACAGAAATTGAAAAAGAAAATTTTATAATGTTTACAATCCAGTCCTCTGTTATCAGCATGATAACTTCTGACAAGCTCCCTGACACAGGAGATAAAAGCCGCTGGAAATTTGTGTCGGGGAGGTAACTTGGAGACAGATAAGCCGAGAGCTTGTCTATTCACAGCACAGCTCTTCAAATTTCTTCATTCCTCTGCCTATGTGGAGGGGGGGGGGTGCCATTCCTACAATCAGCTGTCGCACCGTGCATGCTCAGACTCCCCTCCCACTGCTGAAAAAGGAAGAAATATTTCTAACATGATGTGCACTTTCTAAAGAATGCAGAAAGCTGAAGACAGCAGATATACATGTAACATCATGTGTCTAGTTGCTAGTGGCAGACTGTATCATATATGCAATTTCTGATTTAACCCATAGATGCACTTTAAAGGAAGATGCTAACCCTTGTAAAAAGAGAACAGGTAGAAATTAAATGTAAAAATAATATACTGTTTTTACACTACTGGATATTGTTAAAAAATAAATAAATAAATAAAGCAGAGAAAGGCTTATCTCTGGGAAAAGTAAAAATCCTCCCTCGCAGTGGGACTGCCTCCTCGTTGCAATGGTTAAATGTTTGTTTACATCTAGGGGATGGAAAAAGCCACTCTCTGCTTTCCCCTATGCTACAGACACTGAATATTCTTTTAGCATCCTTATGCCCAACACAGTACAGGGCTGTATATCAGTTTTGATGGCATCGGAAAGCATGTGAAAATAAGATATACCTGTGCTCAAATCCCAATAACTTGTACATGCCTATCATTTATCAAGTGTCAAACTCTTAATATTAACACTAGAAATTCTGGATAAACTCTGCACACATCTAAAAACCCTTTCCAGCAAACTTTGCAATACAAAACGGGGATTTTTATTTATTTATTTAGTTTTTGTGTGTTTTAGAATCATACTTGCCTAGGTGGATGCTGCATCTATATCTAGCTGGCTTTAAGACTGAGAACCAAGCGATCAAACATCGCTGATCACTTGGCTCTCAGAGCTCCATGAGCAGAGAACTGTGATTCTCACTCACCACTGTCTGCTCTGTCCCCTTCCAAGCCCCCCCCCCCCACCCCAACTGACTGGAACGCTGGGCTGTGGAGGGGATCGGAGCTGCTGGTTCAGGTTCTCAGTGGCTCTTTCACCGAGCTGCCATTCCAGGGTTGTGGGCGGATCCTGACCATCTTATCGCAATCTTGCCCCAGCCTGGACAGCTCTGTGACATCAGCCAACAGCAGGCTTGTCTGTTGAAAACTGGTCACAGGAGTGCAGAACGACCTGCACTTCTGTGATTCATAGGAGAAGTACAGTAAAATTAGCTTTGTCTGTACTTCTCCTTTTAAGCTGGCCAACTGCACCAAAGTAATCCCTCTATGGCCAAGTCCTACTCTGCTCTGCAAATTCAAATGCTACAGTGGACACAATGCCAACACGGGGCAAACAGACACAAAGTAGGGGAGAGCTACTAGATTCTCAAAACACGTATTGCAATATGTGTGCTCTAAAAAGCCCTGTTTTGTATTGCAAAGTTTTCTAGTAAGGGTATGTAGCCGTGTGTAGAGGATTTATCCAAAATTTCTATCGTACAGAATCTGACAGCTGGGTCATAGGGAAGAAGAGCCTCTCTGGCATTGTTCTTGCAGTGAGGAGGAGCCTGTAGAAGCAGTAGACCAACTAAGTAAAACTTATTTTCGGTCCCCTAGATGTAGAAAGGCATTTAATTTAAACCTTGCAGTGTGGTGGCAGCAAATGTATTAGAATACAGAAAGTCACCAGCACAACAAAGCCTTCCCTTTTCACTTATTGTGAAATCATTGTCCCTGCATAATAAAAGCCATTGTTTTTGGGGGTTCTCCTTTGGAACTATAGAACACTTCTCCCTCCTTATTTCAATTACATAAGGCAGGGGAGTTCTCAATTCAACTGAAGTGAACTGGAAAGATAATGTTTGGTTTGGATTTTAGTTCAGCCCAGGCAGAGCATAAGAAATTAGGAGTACACTGGATTTCTAACTGGGTCACATTTTTCTGTATGTGCATGTTATGGAAAGATGTACTAAATATGTCCTCCTTTTTTTTTTTTTTTTCCTTTTTTTTTTGGGGGGGGTCTGCTTTTAAAGAGTTATCTGTGGCAGGATATGTTCCCTTTCTTTGATCTTTTAATGCACAATTGTTACAACTAAGGACACTAGCAGAGGTAGTTATTGTTATTATTAATTTTTTTTTATTACAAATTCACCTTTTTCTTTCTGATGTCTAGGAATTAGGAAAATAAACTCCAAGTTTCCATCAAGTAAACGGGGACCTAGATGGGGATTTCGCTCTCAGAGTTTAAGCAAGGAGCCTCCTCCAAAGGACATTGATATGGTTACCAAAAGAGTTCTCTCGGCTCGACTTTTGAAAATAAATGAACTAAGAAATGAGGTTGTAGAACTTCAAATGAAACTAGAAGAATATCAAAAAGAAAATAAGACTTTAAAAAGGCTGCAGTTCAGGCAAGAAAAAGCCTTGAATAAGTTTGAAGATACAGAAAACGAGATTTCACAGCTTTTATCACGACATAATAACGAGGTTCGAATTTTGAGGGAGCGCCTGCGCAAATCTCAGGAAAGGGAAAGGAATATGGAGAAGAAACTAAAGGAAACGGAGGATGAGCTATACAGGACAAATGGTGCCCTAAAAAAGTTAAAGCAGCTTTCAGAAAATAGGCATCTTGCAGAACGGGATGAGCTGACTAGAAAAGTAGAAATGATAGAAAGCAGACTGGATGAACGAGAAAGGCGAGTAAAGGTATTAACGGTTTTCCTTGTTAAGCATAGTTCAATTTCTGTGTTTGAGTGCTACTGGTACTCTATATTGTAATGAATGTTGGAGTATATCAGAAAATTTATAAGATATCTTTTCAGTACATTAGCAGATAAAAATATATGGACATCATAATTTCATACTGCACAAACAGGTACCAGGGTTGCTAAAGGGCATTTTACAGTGCCTTTAACAAAAGTATACATATTCCTTGAAATTTTCCACATTTTGTCATGTTACAACCAAAAACGTAAATGTATTTTATTGGGATTTTATGTGATAGACCAGAAAACATGTGAAAGAAGGCGCTCTGGTCAGGGGAGACCAACAATGAACTATTTGGCCTAAAAGCAAAGCGCTATGTGTGGTGGAAAACGAACACTACACAATACCTTAAACACACCATCCCCACCATGAAACGTGGTGGCAGCAATATGCTGTGGGTGGGTGTTTTTCTTCAGCAGGGACAGGAAAGCTGGTCAGAGTTGATGGGAAGATGGATGGAGCCAAATACAGGGCAAGCTTAGAAGAAAACCTGTTAGAGTCTCCAAAAGACTTGAGACTGGGGTGGAGGTTCACCTTCCAGCAGGACAACGACCCTAAACATACAGCCAGAGCTACAATGGAATGATTTAGATCAAAGCAAATTCATGTGTTAGAATGGCCCAGTCAAAGTCCAGACCTAAATCCAATCGAGAATCTGTGGTAAGACTTAAAAATTGCTGTTCAGACACTCTCCATCCAATCTGATAGAGCTTGAGCTATTTTGCAAAGAAGAATAGTAAAAAATGTGCCTGTCTAGATGTGCAAAGCTGGTAGAGATATCCCCAAAAAAGACTTGCAACTGTAATTGCAGCGAAAATGAGTTCTACAAAGTATTGATTCGGGGGCTGAATACAAATGTACTCCACACTTTTCAGATATTTATTTGTAAAAAATGTTGAAAACCATTTATCATTTTCCTTTCACTTCACAATTATGTGCCACTTTGTTGGTCTGTCACATAAAATCCCAATAAAATACATGTACGCTTTTGGCTGTAACATAACAAAATGTGGAAAATTTCAAGGGGTATGAATACTTTTTCAAGGCAATGTATCTGTTTGGTCTGATTTGAAAGTGTTAATATCTCAGTTTAAATAGTACCTAGATGATCCTGTGCTGTACTGAATCAGCATCATGATTATAATGAAGATAATCACATTAAGTTATTTTGACAGGCGTGGCACAGGATTCTGAAATTCTGGGTCCCTCTACCATAACTACATTAACCACTTGGGTACCGCGCTATTGCCGAATGACGGCATTAGCGCGGACCTAGATTGCCGGGACTACGTCTATTGACGTCGTCCCGGTTACGAGCGGCCTGCGCGCCCCCTGAGGGGCGCGCGCGGCGCGCTCTGTGATCGGCGAGTCCGTGAGACTCGCCTGATCACCGATCCGTGTAAGGGGTCGATCCCGACCCCTTATCACGTGATCAGCTGTCAGCCAATGACAGCTGATCATGTGATAAAACGGAGCCGGTAATCGGCTAGTATTCCTCCTCGCGCTGACAGCGTGAGGAGAAAAAAAAAAAAGCCGATCGCCGGCGGCCGTGTTCGGGACATCAGTCCCGATCACGGCCAACAATTCAAGCGGACACCTGCCCCCTGCCAGTGCCCACCTGCCACCCGCAGTGCCATCCTGAAATAAAGTAAGTGCCCCCCTGTCAGTGCCACCCAGCAGTGCCCATAGTGCCCACAGTGCCACCCAGCAGTGCCCACAGTGCCACCCAGCAGTGCCCACAGTGCCACCCACAGTGCCACCCACAGTGCCACCCAAAATCTGCCTCAAAGGTGCTGCACCCCAGTGCCGCCCATCAGTGCCCAGCAGTGCCGCCCAGCAGTGCCACCTATCAGAGCCACCTATCAGTGCCACCTATCAGTGCCCATCAGTCCCATCTATCTGTGGTACCTATCAGTGCCCATCCGTGCCACTTATCCGTGCCACCCATCCGTGCCATCTTATCTGTGCCCATCTTTGCCCATCAGTGCCGCCTTATCTGTGCCCATCGGTGCCGCCTTATCTGTGCCTATTAGTGCGGCCTTAACTATGCCTATCAGTGCCCACCAGTGCAGCCCATCAGTGCCCACCAATGCAGCCCATCAGTGCCCACCAATGCAGCCCATCAGTGCCCACCAATGCAGCCATCAGTGCCGCCTAATCAGCGCATTTCAATGAAGGAGAAAAATGACCCGTTTGCAAAATTTTATAACAAACTATTAAAACATGATTTATTTATATTTTTTTTTTTTTGCATCTTTTTTTGTTTGTTTAGCAAAAAATAAAACTCCGAGCTGTAACTAAGTACCACCAAAAGAAAGCTCTATTTGTGGGAAAAAAATGATAAAAATTTCATTTGGGTACAGTGTTGTATGCCCGCGCAATTGTCATTCAAAGTGCATCAGCGCTGAAAGCTGAAAATTGGTCTGGGACTGAGGGGGGTTTAAGTGCCCAGTAAGCAAGTGGTTAATCAATGCTGCTATGCTCGCTTGGATTTGTACTCTTCTTTCCTCAAAGTCAGATGGGTGATCTTAAGCCCTCATAGGGCAGGATATAGAACAGAAAGGGTGGGCCACAATCCTCTCGTGTAACAAAACAGAATGTGACCTGGTGCACCCAGTGATGTGCCTCCAACCCTTTATTAAAGCAGACTTTTTTTTTTCTCTTGTACCTGCAAGGTAATGTCATAATGCGCTAGTATGCATCGCATTGTTAAACTTGCCTTAAAATGAAGCCTCCCAGCACTGAAATGTCATCTTCACCCGTCTTGCTTCCAGGTTCGTGGACTCCAGCTCTGACTGGCCGGAGCCGCAATATCGGTACTCCTGGGCAATGCGCACTGGAGCCGTCGGTTAAGACGCATGGCTCTGAAGGAAGTGCATGGGTTGCCGTAGTTTCAGAGCGCATATGCCAGTGATGTCACTGACTGCATGTACAGTAAATATCTGTACATATTTAAAAGATATTTACACTACCTATAGGTAAGCCTATAATAAGGCTTACCTATAGGTAAAAGCAAGAGATGGAAGTTTACTTCCACTTTAATATCTCCATACAGCCAATTTATTTGTATTGGGACTTTAAATGAGGCACATCACATACGACCAATGAATAACTAGTTGCCAACATTGTTTAATAAATGAATAAATATTGCATACAAAGAGGATACAATGGTAAGAAGTATATTTGTAATGATCCACATTAATGCATTTAATACATAATTAAATATAGTGTTGACCATATACAATCCAACTGGTAATGAATAATGGGTAATATGTTAGGAACTAAAGGATGCCACATCATTTGATGGAAATTAAAATTCTCAACTTATGGAGGGCTGAATTCTGAAAAACCCCAAAAATCAAAGTGAAAAAAATGATGCAGCAGGCTAGTCCATTTTGCTGAAATTTCTTTGCAGCAACTCAAAATGATACTCCGTAGTTTGTATAGCCCCCACGTGCCTGTATGCATGTCTGACCATATTGCTCCTAATGAGACAATAGATGGTGTCCTGGGGTATTTCCTCCCAGATCTGGACCAGGGTAACACCAAGCTCCTAACAAGACTGAGGTGCAACCTGGCAGCATTGTATAGACAGAAACCTAATGTCCCAGAGGTGGTTTATTTGATTTAGATCAGGTGAGCGTGGGGACCATTCAGTGGTATCAATTACTTCATCCTCCAGGAACTGGCTGCATACTCTCATTACATGAGACTGGAGAATTGTCATGCACCAGGAGGAACCCAACACCCACTGCACCAGCGTAGGGTCTGACAGTGGGTCCATGGATTTCATCCTGATACCTAATGGTAGTCAGGGTGCCATTGTCTAGCCTGGAGAGGTCTGTGCGTCCCTCCATGGGTATGCCTCCCCAGACAATCACTGACCCGCCACCATACTGGTCATGCTGAATGATTTTTCCAGGCAGCATAATGTTTTCCACGGCTTCTCACATCTGTCGCATGTGCTCAAGGTGAACCTTCTCTCATCTGTGAAAAGCACAGGGCTCCAGTGACGGACCTGCCAATTCTGGTGTTCAATTGCAAATGGGTCACCCTCATGAAGTCCGTTTCTGATTGGTCAGTTTACCACATCTCCAGCCTTGAGAAATAGCCCCAATGCAATTTATGAGAACCAGCTGCGCAGGCACAGCCAGCAGCAGGGAAGATTTTGGCTGTAAATGTCCTGGAGGCTGTGGCTAAAAGTCTTTTTAAGCTGGGCAAAGATGGATCAGAATTTGGTTGGTTCAGCATGTTCGGCCGAATTTCAATCTGTGTTGCCCTCCCTTTTCAACAGATGTTGATCACTATATTGACTTCTATTGACTATCATGTATCTGCAGGGTGATTACTCTATCTGCCTCATTTGTGTGGAGGGAGGAATCGTTATTTATTTATTTTTTTATTCCAACTTGGTAGTTGAAAGAAAGACTAACTGCTTTATTTTGTTGAGAAGACTCCCTAGCATTTCTGGCTATGGTCATCTTGAGTAAGGGTAGATGATTCATGTAGCATTAAATTCATGGAGTCCATCTCTCTTTAGCTTGGACATGCAAGCAGGAGGGTGTGCTTGGCTGACAAACCCCTCTTCCCTTCCTGGAGACTCCTGGGATGTGTGACATTATTTTCTAAGCCTGGAAACCAGGAAGTAACTGAAGGAATGCAAAAAACTAAGTTGAAAAAACAATTTAAATGTGATATGCTTTACTATCCATATACTAATGCTATCAGCATAAAGATTAAACCTAGTCAATGTTGATTGAGAGACTGAGGTTCTGCTTTAATATTATATATTCTCATCTTGATTGATTTTGATCTTTGTTATCTTCTAGGATCTAGAGAAGAATATTGAACTGACTCAAAGCAGCTTCCAGAGACAGTTGCTAGCTGAGAAAAAGAGAGCCCATGATGCACAAGAAGAAAACAAGTTATTACAGGAAGAGCTCCAACGCTTGATTCAAAAGTTAAAGGTTCTTTTTTTTTTTTTTTTTTTTTTTTTTAACTCTTGCTTTTCTTTGAATGATAGGGAGCGTTGGCTTTCCTCCTCCACACATACCATTTAGCACCTTGACCAAAACGTTCAGCTTTGGTCTCCTACGGCTAAAAATAACCTTTTTCCACATATTTCATGTCTGGTACAAGCCTTTTGGCAAACATGGGTGTAATGCTGCGTACACATGACCGGACGTTCCGGCAGAATAGGTTCGACAGAATCAGTCCATCGGACGTTCCCATCGTGTGTGGGATAATACGATAGTTTTTCTTTAATAAATTCCGACGGACCTAGAAATAGAACATGTTTTCAAATCTGTCTGACAGACTCAATTCCTATCTGGAAAACCTTTCATCTGTATGCTGGTCCAACGGACCAAATATGACGCAAGGGAATCTATTGGCTACTGGCTATTGAACTTCCTTTTCTAGTCCCTTCGTACATCATCAGGTTAAAAACGAACAGGCTTTTTTGTGTGTGGGCAAGTCCGTAAATTCGGAAGTCCGTTGGAACTCCGTTGAAATTCCATCAGGATGACCGTCGGACCATTTCTCCCTGAAAGTCCGGTCGTGTGTACGCAGCATAAGAATTACTAAAGCGCTGCTATCTTATATTTATTTATATATATATATATCTCATATAAATGCACAAACGGTCGGTGGAACAGGTGTGCCAGCAATCAAATCCGTCCCAAAGACTCACTATATAAAAAACAAAAAGGGATTGCTGCACAAACAATAAATTTACTCTTGTTTGTGCAGCAATCCCTTTTTGATATAGTGTATATGTTTTATGATACATTTTTACAATAAATTTTTTTGTATGTTAATGGTAGTGACCATAATAAATAAATATATTATGGTCACTACCATTAACATACAAAAAAATGTATCGTAAAACAATATATATCGCACAATAGTGATAAGTGGTGAATAATACACGTGAAATCGTCCCACACAATAATGAGTCTAGGATCCTTCCTTAGACACTTTGCTTCAATATGTGCCACCTAGTGATCTAATTCAGTGATATACAACCTCCACCGCCAGGTGAATTGCCCGCTCACCTTAGGAAACAACTCCTCAGGGTCTAATCGTGCCCTTGGTTTTAATGGTCTTTGATAATTCTGAAAGAAAACACGGCTGTGTCTTGGTCCCTTTGTATCTCCTCAAGTGCGCTGGAAAGACTGCTTCTGTGGAGTGGAAGTCTCCTCATTGCCATGATCTCTGTACGCCTGTCTGCTTTTCAGCTATGTTTTCTTTCAGGATTATCAAAGACCATTAAAACCAAAGGCGTGATTAGACCCTGATGGGTCGCTTCCTAAAATGAGCGGGCAATTCACCTGGCGATGGAGGTGGTGGTTGTATATTACTGAATTATATCACTAGGCGGCACACATTGAAGCAAAGTGTCTAAGGAAGGATCCTAGACCCATTATCATTTTGAGGGACGATTTCACTTGTATTGTGCGATATATAAATTGTTTTACAGTTGTATGTTAGTGGTAGTTTGCAGATATCTAATACAATTCAACTATTTTGCATTTATACACAATTGGAATTGGCGCACTATTTCCTTAGTTGTTATAAACCCCACATGGGATTTCCTTCTTTTTCTTTATTAGCTTGGTTGCTTCAACTTTTCCAAAAAGTTCAGTTTTATGATAAGTCTAGGCTATAGTTCTCTCCCAACTCAGCTGTCATACTCACACCTTTGGAACACCTACCCTCAAGGTTACCATTGGCCTCTCGGTTTCTTCTCAGATGAATGAATGCCTTTCTTTACCAGTGTATTCATGCGTGTATCAGAACTTACTCCAAAATTAGTTTTGATAGCTACAAGGTAATTTTAACTGCTTTGTGCCCGCCCTATAGACGAAAGACAGCTACAGAGCAGACGCTAACCTCTCGGGAGGCCGTCCCTGGACGTCCTCCTGTTTACTTCCACAATGCACGCTCCCGGGAGCGCGCATCAAGGAAGTACTGTGTTGGCCGTGTCCCTCGGACACAGCCAGTCACAGATCGCTGTAAACTGCCAATCACAGCGGCCGTTTACAGCGCGATCGGCCTATCCAATGAGAGATGATCTCATATGTAAACATATGAGATCATCTCTCAGCGCCGCTCTCCCTTCTCACACAGACAGCCTGTGAGAAGGGAGAGATGAACGGCTGCAGCGGCCGTAAGTGGAAAAAAAAGAGAGAAAAAAAAGTGCCATCCTCCCCCAGTGCCATCCTCCCTGTTAGTGTCACCTGTTGTCAGTGCCACCTGTCAGTGTCATGTGCCATCTGTTGTCAGTGTCACGTGTCATCAATGCCACTTATCAGTGCCATCTGTCATCAGTGTCACACGTCATCGGTGCCACGTATTAGTGCCATCTGTCATCGGTGCCACGTATTAGTGCCATCTGACATCAGTGCCACGTATAAGTGTCATCATTGCCACGTATAACTGCCATCTATCATCAGTGCCACGTATAAGTGTCATCATTGCCACGTATAACTGCCATCTGTCATCAGTGTCACGTGTCATTTTCCTGGTGCTCCAGGGCCTTCAAAAGTGTAATGGGTAGTCAACAAGTTAGATGTGTAATTTATGCTCCTAGAACACGTGACGGTGCTCCCTGCATGTTGGGCCTCTCTATGTGGCCAGGCTGTGAAAAAGTCCCACACATGTGGTATTGTAATACTCAGGAGGAGTAGCAGAATTTTTTTGGGGGGTGTCATTTGTGGTATAAACAGGCCATGTGAGAAAAATAACCTATGACAATTTTGTGGAAAAAAAAATAAAAAAAATAAAACATCTTAATTTAGCAAAGAATTGTGGGAAAAAAATTACAACATCAAAAAGCTCACTATGCCTCTTACTAAATACCTTGGAATGTCTACTTTCCAAAAAGGGGTCATTTGGGGGGTATTTGTACTTTCCTGACTTGTTCGGGTCGCAAGAAATGAGATCGGCCACCAGTACATCAGATGTAATCAATTTTGTGTAATTCGCACCACAGCTTGTAGACTCTCTAACTTTCACAAAGACCAAATAATATCCACTAGTTTGGGTTATTTTTACCAAAGATATGTAGCAGTATAAATTGTGGCCAAAATTTATGAAGAAAAATTAATAATTTGCATAATTTTGTCACAGAAACAAAAATGCGGTTTTTTTTTCTTCAAAATTTTAGTTATTTTCTTCATTTATAGCGCAAAAAATAAAAACCCCAGAGGTGATCAAATACCACCAAAAGAAAGCTCTATTTGTGGGAAGAAAAGGACAAAAAATTAATTTGGGTACAGTGTTGCATGACTGAGTAATTGTCATTCAAAGTGTGAGAGCTCCGAAAGCTGAAAATTGGTCTGGGCAGGAAGGGTGTTTAAGTGCCCAGTAAGGAAGTGGATAATGATGATTTTAGATATATTGTGCAACAGGTACAGGGCGAACAGTGTACATGCTTTGCGCTTCAGTTTTTCAACCAGACATTGTTGTAGTGCAATAGCCTACACCGATCCTTTTTGTCTATAACCCAGTGACCGTGACATTGTCATGCTGAACAAACACTACAGGTTTTTTGCTGTCTCTTACATGCTGAAAACCTAATGTAAAAAAATACCAGTACTTAAGTTTATCACAGCTAGCAACAACAATTAAAAACTGGAAGTTAGATTTGAATTGAAAATGCAGGGAGAGTAATTTACACAGCACATCCTCCCCCCTGCTGATAATTTAAGGAACAGTGCGTTTCTTTGGATGCAATGGATTACCCAGAGCTCAGCTAACGGTAGATTGAGGAAACTATCTGGCTTTAACTTGGCCATACACCTTAAGAATTTTATTTGAATGCTCATCTCAAAAAAATGAAAACTTGTTTGTCAGACTATTCAATGATACCATTGTAGATTGAACAAATTTTGAAAAACAGTTTTTTTGAATACCATGCTATGTGTCGAATTTAACCACTTTCAGACCGGACCATTTTGCTGGTCAATGACCAGAGGTCTTTTTACAATTTGGCACTGCGCTGCTTTAACTGGTAATTGCGCGGTCATGCAATGTTGTACCCAAACAAAATTTGCGTCCTTTTCTTCCCACAAATAGAGCTTTCTTTTGATGGTATTTGATTGCCTCTGCGATTTTTATTTTATTTTTTGCGATATAAATGGAAAAAGACCGCAAATTTTGAAAAAAAAAATGATATTTTCTACTTTTTGTTATTAGAAAAATCCAATAAACTCAATTTTAGTCATACATTTAGGCCAAAATGTATTCAGCCACATGTCTTTGGTAAAAAAAAAGTCAATAACTGTATATTTATTGGTTTGCGCAAAAGTTGTCACATCTACAAACTAAGGTACGTTTTCTGGAATTTACGCAGCTTTTAGTTTACGACTGCCTATCTCATTTCTTGAGGTGCTAAAATGGCAGGGCAGTACAAAACCCCCCCAAATGACCCCATTTTGGAAAGTAGACCCCCTAAGGAAATTGATAAGTGGCATGTTGAGCCCATTGAATATTTTATTTTTTTGCCTCAAGCGATTGAATAATGACAAAACATTTTTTTTTTTTTACACAAAGTTGTCACTAAATGATATATTGCTCACACATGCTATAGGCATATGTGAAATGACACCCCAAAATAAATTCTGCTGCTTCTCCTGAGTACGGGGATACCACATGTGTGGGATTTTTTGGGAGCCTAGCCGCGTACGGGGCCCCGAAAGCCAAGAACCGCCTTCAGGTTTTCTAAGGGCGTAAATATTTGACTTCACTCCTCACTACCTATTACAGTTTTGAAGGCCATGAAATGCCAAGATGGCACAAAACCCCCACAAATGACCCCATTTTAGAAAGTAGACACCCCAAGCTATTTGCTGAGAGGCATGTTGAGTCCATGGAATATTTTATATTTTGCCACAAGTTGCGGGAAAATTACAAACTTTTTTTTTTATTTATTTTTTTTACAAAGTTGTCACTAAATGATATATTGCTCACGCATGCCATGGGCATATGTGAAATGACACCCCAAAATAAATTCTGCTGCTTCTCCTGAGTACGGGGATACCACATATGTGGGACTTTTTGGGAGCCTAGCCGCGTACGGGGCCCCGAAAACCAAGCACCGCCTTCAGGCTTTCTAAGGGCGTTACAGTTTTGAAGGCCATAAAATGCCAAGATGGCACAAACGCCCCCGAAATGACCCCATTTTGGAAAGTAGACACCCCTAAATTTAGAGGTACACTAGTGAGACTAGGTAATAAATGGCGGGTGCCCTGAAATGATAAAAAAATAACTAACCAACCAGCGTCACCTGTAACCGTTATATGGTGATCACTGGTGAAAGGGTTAACTAGGGGGCAATCACTCATGCACACATCTGGTGGTCATGCCCCCTTATTCAGCAGTTTTGGTCTGACGTCATCCAGATTACACAACGTATCACTGGCATCCTCCTCCCTAATGATCCCTGGACCATTCTCTTCCATGCTACTACAGATCCGGTGGGCCGGTACAAACACTCCATCATCCCCCACTTGCTGAACGCAGCTAAGGCACTTATTCCTGCCTTCTGGGGTCAACCCAAGATCCCGTCACTGAAAACCTGGATGCATAAAATAGCGGCAGTTTACCTCATGGAGGACTTTACTCATACTAATAAGAATACCTCTCAAAAAACCCTCTTGACTTGGTCTTGTTGGAGGGAATTTACCTCAACTACATTCTACAAGGATATCTTAACGCAACCCCACTGAGCCGTGTATGCTGAATGTTACCACGCAGGCCACCGCTCCCCCATCCTTCCCTTCCCCTCCCTGACTCGTTTCTGTTCTTCCTGCCCCCCCTTTTTCTTTACACTCTCTTGCCTTTATCTGTTCTTTAATTACACTTCTCAGTTTCTATGATAGACAACATGATGCCCGGTCCTTTTATAGGTGCTGCGCACCTTGTTCATAACCTCCAGAATGTTTGTTCCTTTGGCACTTCCGTTATTATTGTTTTACTGTACTGATTCCAAGCTGCTCTAGTGCTAATTGATCATCCTGCCCCCTGGTTTGTGGGATTGGGCATTGATTGTATGTTTGATTGTATGTTTGTTTGTGAATTCTACAGTACATGTTTGTTGTTTATCTCCAATAAACATTTATTAAACAAAAAAAAAACTAGGGGGCAATCAGGGGGCTTTATGCGGTAGTATATGGGGGTCCCTGGCGCTATAAAAAGCTGCGGCGAACCTAAATACCTACCTGCCTAACTAGCGTCACCTGTGACACTAATACAGCGATCAGAAAAACGATCGCTTATTAGGCTGGGTTCACACTGGAGCGATGCAGGCACGCCACAAATCCGCGGCGGGTTCCCGCATCGCATGCCTCCCGGCGGCAGTTCACACTGCCCTATGCGAACTGCTGGGAGTGTCAGTGAAATGTTAATGACACCCCCAGATCAGTTCGCATATCGCAGTGCGATCTGCAAACTCGGATCGCATGGTGTGAACACCCATGCGATCCGATTCTGCTGCGGACCAAAAAAAGGGTCCCGTGCGAGTTTGCGGCGGGTGCGACACGAATTCAGCCATACTATCTGTATGGCTGAACTCGAATCGCACAGAGATCGGATGTGATTTGCACTGCAGTGCGGTGCGAATCACATCCGTTCTCAAACCGCTGCAATGTGAACCCAGCCTTTGTGACACTGGCGACGGGGGGTGATCACGGGGTTAAACCTTTATTGGGGGGGTTAGGGGGGTACCTTAGAACTAAAGGGGGCTAACCCTAACTGCCCTAACAGTTATTACAGTCACAAATGACACCCGCCGGGTGATCAGGGGGTTAAACCTTTATTAGGTAATAAATGGCGGGTGCCCTGAAACTATAAAAAAATAACTAACCAACCAGCGTCACCTGTAACAGTTATATGGTGATCACTGGTGAAAGGGTTAACTAGGGGGCAATCAGGGGGCTTTATGCGGTAGTATATGGGGGTCCCTGGCGCTATGAAAAGTTGCGGCGAACCTAAATACCTACCTGCCTAACTAGCGTCAGCTGTGACACTAATACAGCGATCAGAAAAATGATCGCTTATTAGGCTGGGTTCACACTGGAGCGATGCGGGAACGCCACGAATCCGCGGCGGGTTCCCGCATCGCATGCCTCCCGGCGGCAGTTCACACTGCCCTATGCGAACTGCTGGGAGTGTCAGTGAAATGTTAATGACACCCCCAGATCAGTTCGCATATCGCAGTGCGATCTGCAAACTCGGATCGCATGGTGTGAACACCCATGCGATCCGATTCTGCTGCGGACCAAAAAAAGGGTCCCGTGCGAATTTGCGGCGGGTGCGGCGCGAATTCAGCCATACTATCTGTATGGCTGAACTCGAATCGCACAGAGATCGGATGTGATTTGCACTGCAGTGCGGTGCGAATCACATTCGTTCTCATAAACCGCTGCAATGTGAACCCAGCCTTAGTGACACTGGCGACGGGGGGTGATCACGGGGTTAAACCTTTATTGGGGGGGTTAGGGGGGCACATTAGAACTAAAGGGGGCTAACCCTAACTGCCCTAACAGTTATTACAGTCACAAATGACACCAATGCAAAAAAAAAAAAAAATGCAATTGGTGTCACTGTGACTGGGGGGGCAGGGGTAATTGGGGTGGTGATCGGGGGGTAAAGGGGGGTTGTGAGTGTGCCTGGCATGTTCTACTGTACGTGTGGTGTGTTGGTGCAACTCACCGATCCTCTCTCCTCGGTGCCGGAACGAAAAATACCGACACGGAGGAGAGATTACATCACTTCCTCTCCTGTGTTTACATTACAGGAGAGGAAGTGATGTCACGGAGCATTTCTATTCGTCGGGAGCGATCGCGAGGGGGTGGCCATGAATGAATGGCCGCCCCCTCATCCCGGATCGCTCCCCAACGAATACCGACCGCCGCAGGCACCGGGGGGGGGCCCGATCGGGCCCCCCACCCGCGGGAAGGCAGGGACTTATATATATACGCCCATATGCCTGCCCGTGCCATTCTGCCGACGTATATCGTTGTGCGGCGGTCGGCAAGTGGTTAAACTTTTGATTTTGACAGTAATGTATGGAAGTGATGTATGTTAATTTACATGCATGCCCTCCCCTTTATAGATAGTTCCTCCTACAGTATAGATGGCATAAGTAGCTCAGCTGCTTTTTGTTTTCTTTAGTGAAAATTACAGGCATGTATTAAAAATACTTTTCTGTTGTCTAGATAGCCTAAGATTTGTATGGTATAGGAAAATTGGGTAGGAAACTATTAATACATGAGTGATATATCAGCAAATTACCATTATTATGAAGGAATTTATGTGGGATGTTGAAAACAGATGTGTCTGTCTGTCCCAGTGCAAACCATCAAAATACAGCTTACTATAGGTGAACACACTCCAAGGATACCCTTTCATGCACCCAGACAATCGACCAAGGGCAAGAAAAATTTAAATGGTGCAGACTTCATTGCACATTGGTAGAAAGCACATCTCAAAGACTGGGAACAACTAATGGACTCCTATTACGACACTTTAGACCAAAGCACGCGAGTTTGGCAATATTTGAAATTCACAATCTAATGGGAAAAGAAGTGCTAAGTCAGAGAAAAATTCAAAACGACTCTGTGGACACTATTGAAGCCTATAAATTACTAAATAAAAAATTCGAAGTTGGAAGCTATAAAAGTAAATGGAGGAACATAATGGAAACCTGGCCTACCTATTAAAAAAAAAAAAAAAAAATCTAACCATGAAGAAGACTGTATAGATTTTGTTTAGTGCATTGCTCTCACAGATGCATCAATGCATCAATGGCTGCCACCATTGAAAATGAATGGCTCTTGAACATGTGTTTTGCCATTGCAGTGATTTGAGATCGCAACAGAATTGCTGCAAATCTGGCCACAATCTCAAATCCCACTGCAATTGCAAAATGCATGTTGAGGTGCCATTCATTTCCAAAATTTCAAATGTGAATGGAGCCTAAAATACAATTTTTTTTTTTTTTTTTTTTTTTTTTTTTTTTTGATTGCTCCAGATAATATGCTTGCATATCCAGTACTATCTTTGATATAATGTGCTCTAATACTCTGCAATTTTGAATTATTTACTTGCTATACTTTTTAATAAATCGACTTAAGTTGCATTGATGGTTGACAGACCTATACATACTGCACAAACACAGACCATAAAGATGAGAATTTGTTGATTTTATCTTACTAATTTTACAGTTTTGCTATTTCAGTTTAAAGCTTTACTGTAAAATGTAAGTTAAATACATTTTTATATGTTGTTTACAAGGACTCTGCTGCAGTCACTGAAAATAGTCCACATCAGGTAATGATCGCAAGTGCTTATATCAATTATTTCTATTATATTTTTTTTTTTCACAGGAGAAAGAAAGGGAACTTGATGTAAAAAATATATATGCTTATCGTCTTTCCAAGCCTTCACCAAAAAAAGAGACGGAAATAACTCCTAGGAAGAAAGGTAAGCATAATGATTTATATATCTAAAGGACAAAACTCGTGAATGGTAGTCATCATCAGCCCCAGGTTTCACTTTTCAAGGGAGTGGCTTTCATCAGAATTGCATCCTAAAGTATTTTGCTTTCTGACTATTGCCTGTTCCCTATAACATTTTAAAGAACAACTCCTAAACTATCAAATGTCAAAGCTGTTTAGCTTACTAAATATAACCTATTACTTTTTTTTTTTTAAATGTGTATGTTGGAACCCATGGGAGCAGTTTGATATGCAAACTAATGTCAAACTGGTTAGCTTACTAAATATAAACTATTACTTTTTTTTTTCTTCTAATTTGCATATAGGAACCTGGGAGGGGTTCCAATAGGCAATTTAGCAGACCACTAATTGCATATACCCATAATAAATTGCATGGTGGCTGGGCCGGCTGCTGTTGAAGGGGCATGGCCAAAAAAAAGTCTACCAATTGGCATCCGATCCGTGCTCTCAGCCAGTGGCTGAGAGAGCTGGCTGGGGTGCTGTTCCCTGTCAGAACACAATAGCTCAGCGGGGAGATTGTTAGTACAGGATCTCCTCCTGAGCTGTTCCGTGTCCCCCTGTCATTAGTACAGTGATCCCTCATTTTGTTCTTTTTTGCTCAGCCCACTAGGTAGAACAAAAAAAAAAAAAACTTGTAGTGTGTACCCTGCTTAATGTGGTTCTATACACTTTTGTTTTTTACTTACCTGTAGGTAAAATGAATATCTTCTAAACCTGTATGGTTTAGGAGATATTTGCAGTCGCTGACGTCAGCAGAGCATGTGCTGTGAAGGCCCGGCTGTAGGTCTTTACCTTGCCGGGAACAAGACTCCCGTGCGTAAATGCGTGAGTGATGTAATCGAGGCTCTGGCCACTCACATCTTCAGAGCCGCGAAGCCAGAAGAAGCGCGAGGGAACATGTCCGTTCCCTCGGCGTGGACTAGGTTCAGATGCTGAGGCCTCGTTCTAAGGTATTTCATAACAAGCCAGTATGCAATGCATACTAGCTCATTATGCCTTTTGCCTTACAGATTTTTTTTTTAAATAATTTCTGTACGGGTATACAACCGCTTTACGTTTTTACAGGGTGGATGTATCTACTCCTGCATATGCTAGTTTGGGCCGAAAAGTTCCTTTTGTTTTGATTTTCCCGCCCCTCTGGACTGCTTTTGGACATCCCAACATTGCCTAACTATCATGAAGCTGTGTCCCTCAATGGACAATAGCGAAAACTGATATTTTGCACTTCTTCTGGACCATCTGTCTGTTTAGGGTTGCAGGCCATAATAAAATAATCATCTTTGTGTTGCACATCTATATATTTTTTTTTCTAATAAGGTCAGTCAGGCCTTTTGTGTAGCCCAACACTGCTCTAAGCTGCTGCTTTTGTTACAGGGACAAACCTTTGCATCAATGCGGGTGTTCAAACAACTGAATCTTTGTCTAGCCCAGACTCAACTTTTCCAGAACCTCCACCGCCTATTTTTATGGATGAAACAATGGAGAACCAGCAAGAGATTTTGGAAATGGTAATACATATATGAATATTGTCACCTCTGCTGCATTTACTTTTGGCCCAAGATCTTTCTTTGGCTGTTGGGTGGTAACTTTGTCACATGCACACTGGAAATACCCAATACAGGATATTATTTTTTTTGACAGAAGAGACAGGCAAAGACCACTTTTAAAGCTAACACCAGCAATTATTTGTATTGCATGCTTACACTGGTCTAGCTTGGCACAATGAAAGTATGAATTACTCCAACATGAGGGAATGCTGAGGAAGATAGAAATGACTGTATTAACCAGCATTACTAAAGAGATATCTGTAATATTCTGGGTCCTGTTCAGTTTCTATGCAAGTGGCTGCCCCACTGCTCATTGACCACAGGGAGTGCCAGCTTAGCACCAGTGCATTCATAGAAAACCTATTTTTTTTCAATGAATACAAGGCATTCTCTGATTTGATGAGATGGAGAGGAGGGTCACTGAAGTCAGATTCTATTCCATTTGTCCAATCAAAGAAACATTTGCATTCATTGAAACGAATATAAGGCATTTTATGAATTGCGACCAAGCAAGCGACCCTTTGTTGTCAGTGTGCAGTGGGGCAGCTTCTTGTATAGATCCGGAGCAAGACCCCAGATGATTTCAGGTATCATTGTAGTAGGGACAACTACTGCAGCCATTTTCAGCTTCCCTAGCAGTCCATCAGTTATAAGTAAGGCACACTCCCAGCGATCATGTATGGGAGAGAGGACGGCCCGCATATTCAGAGTGCAGCGCGGGGAACACAGTGATATTGGCTTTCATTTCACATTGCCATGTTCCCCGCCGCTCGCTGTCCGATACAGCCCCTCCTCCTGATCCCAGGACGGGGGATATGTCAAAGTTCCCCGAACACAGAAATTGAAAGCTGTTATCGCTGTGTTCCCTGCGCTGCATTCTGAACATCCGGGCTGCTCCACTGTTCCTCTCCTCCTCTGCACAGGTAGGCTGCATGGTGGGCACTAGCTGCATGGTGGGCACAGGCTGCATGATGGACACGTGGTGCATGGTGGGCACAGGTCGGATGGTGGGCACAGGCTGCATGGTGGGCACAGATAATGTTGTTGTTTAAAATGTTTTATGCAGAATTAAGTTATAAAAATAAATATTAAGTGTCATTTAATGAGATAATTGATGAGGGCGGGTTTAGGGGCGGGGCGGGGTTGGGTGGGGCAACTGATGGCGAGTAGGCCTGGCTAATAGCTCAGGACTTGAAATTTTGAGCCCTGGTTTATATAATGTTAATACTACAATACAATAATGCAACCCTTTAAAATATAAGGTAAGACACAGTACAGTTAAATTAAATTCAGAACAGGAGGGTTAAGAGGGCCCCACTCTTAAAAGCTTCCAAATTAATAGGCAGTGCCAAGCCAATGCAAGTGTGCTATATATATCATTTCTGGGGATCAGCTTTAAGGCAGATTCCTCTTATTCTATTTTTTTATATATAAAAAATATTCCTGGTAATCTTTATGTGGTCCATCCAAATATATCAGAATATACACAAACACATTATGGTGATGGTTGCTACAATGTTGTCCCTATCCATGATTCATTTTCCATGCTGTCATAATGCGGTCTGAGCCCTCCCCAAACTGAATTAGGAATACTGGGGTATTCTGATTTAAATTTGCAAGTGGAATTTAAAATTTTTGTCTGTAGGATCAGCTTACACCTGAACCACAAACATCTTAAATTCTATTCCATTAAACAACTTTTCAATTAAACATTTCACTTCAAAACCGCATTAGTTAAGCTCAGGAATTGCCATTGCAATAAAATGAATTATTAAAAGAAACAGGTGCGCTAATCTATAAGAATATTCACAGTGCAAAAAATACACATAACAAAAATGTAAGAGCATAATGTCCATGCCTACAAAAACAAGTGTATAAAAATAAATAAAAAAAATTAGATGAAATTACTCATAAAGTGGAAAATATACGATTCAGTTCATAAAAGGTGTAAAAAAAATAAAATAAAAAAAAAAGTGCATATAAAATGTCCAACTGACAAACCCTACAAAAGGGAACTAAGTAAATCAAATATGTGAAAATTTCTGTGCTCTTCAAGGGAATTGGGTGAACCAAATATAAGGCAACTTTGGTGCTCTTCAAAACACAAAGACTTTAATATCACATCACCAGATAGAGCCACTTCTTACCAGATAGCAGTAGTTTCAAGCATTGGATAATAATCCCACCATGCTCCAACAGACTGGGATGTAAAAACTAACCAAATTCCATCAGGCTCCAACACCTTAACCACTTAGGCCCCGGACCAATTTGCAGCCAAAGGACCAGGCCCCTTTTTGCGATTCGGCACTGCGTCTTTTTAACTGACAATTGTGCGACGTGGCTCCCAAACAAAATTGGCATCCTTTTTTTTCCCACAAATAGAGCTTTTTTCTTTTGGTGGTATTTGATCACCTCTGCGGCTTTTATTTTTTGCGCTATAAACAAAAATACAGCGACGATTTAGAAAAAAAATTCTATATTTTTTACTTTTTGCTATAATAAATATCCCCCAAAAATATATAAAAAAAACATTTTTTTTCTTCAGTTTAGGCCGAATTCTTCTACATATTTTTGGTAAAAAAAATCGCTATTATTGATTGGTTTGCACAAAAGTTATAGCGTTTACAAAATAGGGGATAGTTTTATAGCATTTTTATTATATATATAATTTTTTTTTCTTTTTACTAGTAATGGCGGCGGTCAGCGATTTTTTTTTTTTTTTTTATTTTTTTTTTATTTTTTATTTTTTTGTGACTGCTACATTAAGGCTGACACATCGGACATTTTTGACACATTTTTGGGACCGTTGTCATTTATACAGCAATCAGTACTATTTAAATTCCTGTTTAAATTACACTGGCAGTGAAGGAGTTAACCACTAGGGGGCGGGGAGGGGTTAAGTGTGTGTGTGAGTGTGTGTGTGTGTGTTGTTTTTTTTTTTTTTTTTTTTTTTTTTAACTGTAGGGGGGCGTGGCTTGGCATCTGACGTCACTGATCGTCTTTCCCTATAACGGGGAACAGACGATCAGTGACAGGCTCAGTAGGAAGCACAAGGAGAGGTTTGTTTACACAGACCTCTCCTCGTTCTTCATCTCTGTGACCCGATCGCCGGACACCAGCGGCGATCGGGTCTGCTGGTCCCGCAGCCACGGTCACGGAGCTCAGGACCGGGTCAGGAGTGCACAGCCGGCGGCGCGCTCGTGACCCACAGCTGAGCACTTAAAGAGCAACGTACAGGTACATGCTTGTGCCCAACTGTGCCTTTCTGCTGACGTATATGTGCAGGACGCGGTCCTTAAGCGGTTAAACTGTAAAAGTGGACGCAGGAATCGCAGTATCTTTAGAAAAGCTGATATCCAATCTGGCAGCTCAAGGATCCCAAAGTATAAGGGGAGAAGAGGATAGCCACATAGTGGAATATGTTTCAACAAAAGGGTTCATTAAAACATCACACTAAAAGTTTACATCAAGGTAACCAAACCTCAGCAAAAATGAATGCACACAAAAAACAGAGCAGTGGTTTGCACCAACCAGCTCAAACGGTTAGACGTCTCACCAGTGGTGAAGTTTTAGGATGGGGGGGGTTCCAGACTAGGGTTGCCACTTTTTCTTCAAATTAAACCCGAACCCTTTAGTGGCACACAGCATTTTTTATTTTTTTTTGTACATCTATTTTACTAATAAATAACATTTCTAATTATGTGAAATTAATAACAAGAGTCCCTCTTTACATCAGAGTCCACAGACTTCACCTTTTACATCTGAACTCACAGAGTTCCCTTTCACTGTAAGGGGGGACTCTGCAGAACTCGGATGTAAGGGGTGCTCTGAGAACCCTGATTTACCTTAATGTACTCAGAAGCAGGAGAGAAAAGGGGGGAGACTTCAGTCACAGACAGGGATGGATGGTGAGCTCCCTCACCCCTTGGCTGTCAGCACCTCTCATCCACATGTATCTGAGGCTGCTGGACGTCAGATTTCTGGCCGCCACTTTCCTTTTCTGAGGCACAGCGCCGGGGAGTGGAGTATGGGCAGACACAGAGGGGTAGGGCGGGAGGAAGAGGTGAGGATAGAGCCCTCTCTCCTCTCCTGTCTGTGTGTGTGTTTGGGGGGGGGGGGTGTTAATGCTGGCTTTGGGCAGTGTGAAAGAGAGTGTAACAGACACTCTCAGCATAGACAACTGCAGCCAGCAACTCTGCTGCGAAGCCATAGTCCAGTCTGAATAATGTGTCCGGGTTTCAAGCAGTCTGAAACCCGGACGCATGACTCCAAACCGGAACTGTCCGGGTGAATCCCGGACAGGTGGCAACCCTATTCCAGCCACCGCCCTTCCTTTTTGACCCCTCCCTCTTGAAGAAAATGGCTGTGGTTTCAGCGGAATAGTGGGCGTAGCTTAAAGGGATGTGGCTCTAAGGGGGTGTGGTTAGCGTAATAAGACCTATCATGTATTTCATCACAGTATGTTTATATGGGCCTAGGGTAAAATAAGATCCCATTTTTAATGGAACTGGAAAGGATGTGTGGAAGCCAGGCTTAAAGTATAACTAAAGGCAAAACTTATGTTTTTTATTTTTGGTAGAGTGGAGATGAATTAGAATGTTTGTCAGTTTTTATTGCCATCTGTGCCCTCATTGGACCCCTTTCACACTGCTATCGTTTTTCAGGCACTACAGCGCTAAAAATAGCGCCTGAAAAAAGCGTCTCCATTCACTCCAGTGTCTTTGGAGCAGTGCGTTACCGTTCCAGCGGCGTTTTGAGGGTGGATTCAAACCCTTTTTGGCCGCTAGCGGTGCGGTTTTAATAGTGCCGCTAAAACTACGGTAAAGCTTTACCACCGATGCCCGGGGTGGCTCGATGTGTATTTGTCTTGTTTTACTGTTCTCGTGAAAGTAAAAGAAAATCCCAAATTTGGGTAGAAAAGTAAGAGGGGAAATCTTCCAATAGGGACACTAGTTCAGGTGAGCTGGAGGTCCCCATTTAATTTTCAGCAATTTCCTCTCACTTCCTGTTTGGCTATGGGACAGGAAATTAAGGGAAATCTCTGCAGAGTGACATAGATGGTGAAAAAAAAAATCTGGCAGAGATTGTAACCCTCCTTTGCTCTATCCAAAATGGGGGGGTTTGCCTATAGTTCTACTTTAAAGCGGAGGTCCACCCTAAAGTGGAGCTTCAGCTCATTGGAACCCTCCCCCCCCCCTCCGGCGCCACAATTGGCACCTTTCAGGGGGGTGCAGATACCTGTACAGTACAGGTATCTGCACCCACTTCCGGCATAGATATCTGCAGAAGGTACGCCCCTTTCCGAAGGTCCCCCGCTGTCTGCTGGGAAACGCACGGATCCCAGAGACAGTGGGGACCATCCTTATTGCGCAGTGCGACTCGCGCATGCGCAGTAGGGAACCGGGAAATGAAGCCGCAAGGCTCCACTTGCTGATTCCCATACCCAAGATGGAGGTGGCAGCACCCGAGAGACGATCGAGAGATCGGCTTCAGGTGCCGACATTGCGGGCGCGCTGGGCGGGTAAGTGTCATTATTTTAAAAGTCAGCAGCTGCAGTATTTGTAGCTGCTGGCTTTTAAAAAAAAAAAAAAAAACGGCGGACTCCCGCTTTAAATAATTACATTAGTCTGCTAGTCCAAACTAAAGTCAGCCATACATGGATCGAAATTTGTCCGGTTCAGCAGTGACCAGCTGAATTTTGATTATGTATGGGTAGGCTGGTTACACAGAAGTCAATCTACCAGTTGAATTCTGCACAGCCAGCCTGTCAAATCCTTCCCGCTTGGTCAATGCCCCCGGCTCCAGCCGGTAGCGCTAATCACTGTATTTTGATGGCGGAGAAGTCTCCCTGCTGTCAATACAAAGGTTCACCAGGGGGGATTCCCCCATTCACCTTGAATGTATGGATGGGGGAATCAAGTCCTTTCTTTTTATTTTTGTTCCACCCGCTGGTCGAACAGGGAAAAAAAAAAAAAGACTTTTATGTATGGGCTGCTTAACCACTTCAGCCCCGGACCATTTGGCTGGCCAAAGACCAGAGAGTCTTTTGCAATTCGGGACTGCGTCACTGACAATTGCGGGGTCATGCGACATGGCTCCCAAACAAAGTTGGCGTCCTTTTTTTCCCACAAATAATTATTTATTTTGGTGGTATTTGATCACCTATGCGGTTTTTATTTTTTGCGCTATAAACAAAAGCGTAAATTTTTTTTACTTTTTGCTATAATAAATAGCCCCCCAAAAATATATAAAAAAATAACTTTTTTTCCTCAGTTTAGGTCGATATGTATTCTTCTACATATTTTTGGTAAAAAAAAAAAAAAAATTGCAATAAGCGTTTGGTTTGCGCAAAAGTTATAACATCTACAAAATAGGGGATCGTTTTATGGCATTTTTATTAATAATTTTTTTCTTTACTAATAACTAATAATATTAATGGCGGCGATCTGCGATTTTTATCATGACGGCGATGTTATGGCGGATAGATCTGACACTTTTGGCCCTATTTTGGGACCATTCACATTTATACAGCGATCAGTGTGATTAAAAATGCACTGATTACTGTGTAAATTTGACTGGCAGTGAAGGGGTTAATCGTGTCCTAGGGATGTGTTCTAACTGTGGGGGGGGGGGGCTACGTGTGTCACGACACTGATCACCGCTCCCGATCATAGGCAGCGGTGATCAGCGTCCTGTCACTAGGAAGAATGGGGAAATGATTGTTTACATGAAAGAAAAATAAGTTTCCCCTGTGTGGACTTTATACGCAACTAAAGAGACTAAGTGAAAATATGTCACAATAATGTAATAACAATAAATTTTATTAAATATCAAACATAGTTAAAAACTGATTTGAAACACTGATTAACTGAACGCACTCAGTTGGTACCGCCATAACAGAGAGTTTTCCTAGTAAAACCTCCTTACACCCAACACATTTCGGGAGAAAGGTACAGTCCTCCTTCAGGGGTACAAGGAAAGGAGGGACTCGTCTAAAGAATAGATATATAATGTATAGTCAGTAATTTTGAATTGATAAAACATTCATCCATGTAACCTACATAAATCAAGGTTAGACTTTCAAACATAAATCACTTATATGAACAGACTGGTTTTCGGTGTTTCATTGGTTAACATTAAAATAATTTTTGTAGACAAGAAACGGCACATGAAGGGTGTATCGGTGGGGCCACTGTCTCAGTGCATGAGAAATGTTAGAGGAGTCTAAAAAAAAAAAGACTCAAAGGTGGTGTCTCTAGAGGGGCAATCACCTCCCCACACTCCAGGGCCAAAGGCGTTTGGGGGGGGCACGCGCGCCCATAATGCCGCATCTTAAAGGCCAACGTACAGGTACGTTAATTTGCCTGTATGTGCCCTTCTGCTTATGTGTATCAATGTGAGCCAGTCGGTAAGGGGTTAAGAACCTATTAGGCTAGGATTTTTTTGGCCGATCATAACATAATTTATCCTGCAGAATACACATCTCTTGTTGCACCATTGAGCATCGTTTTACCTTTTTAAATCATTAAACTTCTCTCTAATGCACTAAGCCAGAATGTAAAGAAACCTTGTCTCTTTGAAGAACACTACTATATTTTAAATCTCTAAAACATCCCTGACTGTCAAAGTCATAATTGTTATTGCAGATATTGTAAACTACTTGCAGTTCCAATAAAACTCATGGTGGCAGCTGTTTGGTGTGTAAGGCCCCTTTCACACGTGCGGACCGTTCAAATCCGCCTGTCAGTTTTTCAGGTGGATCTGAACGGGAGCTCCATGTACCTCTATGGAGTGTCGGATGTTAGCGGAGACATGTCTGCTGACATCCGATCAGCCCCGATCCAATCCTCTCCGTTAAAACCAGATAGATGCAAACCCTATTTTTCATCCGTCTGGTGGATCAGATCGGATGAAAACGGGCAGGCGGTCCCCAATCATTCGATCCCCCATAGGGGAGAGCGGGGTTCGGACAGGTCCGTCCCTGCACAACAGAGTGCAGAGGCGGACTTGTCATCCGCCGGCTCAGAGGGGATCAACTGGCTATCCCCGTTGAGCTATTTACGGGCTCAATGTGGACAGCCCTGTGTGAAAGGGGCCTAACAGATTAACTGTGTAGTTAACAAAATTTCGTTTTGACCATGTAGGTATATGTTTATTTGTTTGTCATGTATTGGTGGTAGAACAATGAGATCTGACCTACAGTTGTCACACATATGGCTTAGAATTTTTTATTCAAATGAACATTTTACTGAAGACATTTTGTTCATATTTTCTCAAGGAACAAGATAGTCTTGCAAAGCAGATCAAAGAGGAAGCAGAAAAGCTGAAAAAAGGAAAAGAGCAAGCAGAAAGAAAACGTGATCTAGAAGAAAAGCGCAACAGAGATAAAGAGCAAAAGATTTTGGAGGACAAAGCAAGAAAGCTGCGTGAAGGTAAGGAAAAAGCTTACAAGAAGCAAATAATTTTTTTGTTCAAGTACTACATCATTCTGCTATAGGCAAAAGACCATAATCTGTCCATAGTTACATAATGGCATCAGTTTACATGGTGCTGCAGAATTTAAAGGGGTACAAAGACTTTAGGTTTACCTACCCTGTGCAAAGACTGATATTTATGAGAATAATGCAAAAACCTAAAAAGTAAACAAAAAGGTTTTCTTTCTCTTAAAGCAGGGGTCAGCAACCTTTTTCCACTTAAGGGCCGGATTCAATGTGTGAATGCATGGAGGGCCGCGTTCACCTGCTAATAAATGAAGATGATAATCTGGACCCCATTTATATTACACAGCCCCCCCTGCATATTACACAGCCCCCACCCCCCCATGTTACGCTTTAAAATTGCGCAAACCCGTGGAATGGCAACAAACTACGGTACTTAAAAATCTTGATAGGCGACGTTTAAAAAAATTCTACAAGTTAACAGTTTAGAGTTACAGAGGAGGTATTGTGCTAGAATTATTGTTTGTGATATAACGATCGAAGCGATACCTCACACGTGCGGTTTGAGCGCTGTTTACATTTGCAGTCATGCCTTGTGTATGCACTTCACTTCTGCGCGCGAGCACAGAGGGATGGTTCGCTTTCAATTTATTTTGTAATTTTTATAATTTTTTATTGTAATTTATTTATTTTAACACTGTCCCTTTGAAAAAAAATTCTGATCACTTCTATTGCTGTCAGAAGGAATGTAAACATCCCTTGTGAGAAAAATAGGCAGTGACAGGTACTCTTTATGGAGGGATCTGGGGTCTATAAGACCGCAAATCCCTCCTTTGCACTTAAAAGAATTCAAAACGCCAAGTGTGGCTGTTTTGAATACTGTCATTGTGGCGCCTTTTAAGTCTTCTGTAAACTGGAAGTGATTACGGCTTGCTGGCGGTGGGATGGAAGAGCCCAGGCGAGCCACAGCAGGAGAGGTGGGGCGTCCCCCCACTGCTTGGGATAACAGCCAAGCGGTTAATCAATTATCCCAAGAAAGCCGACCGGGGGTTAAAATATCAGTGGGCCGGGTGCAAGTTAATTTATCACATGCACTGGCAGGCTGGACATTTTGCAGTGGAGGCTGGCCAGGCGTGGGCCGTAGGTTACTGACCCCTGTCTTTTAAAGGGCTCACCTTTACAAAAAAACTGCCTATGTCAATAAGGCCATTTATGTACCTCCCATGAAGCTTGACCTGAAAACTCCCAGGATATTGCTAGGCAAGGCCTAGCTATTATTGTTCATGTTCACCATCACAAGAACAAGCTCTTTCTCCGATTCAAACCCTTTCACGTGTGCTTTCTTTCCCCTGATGCAGTAGATCTGAGTTGAGGAGTTTGAGAGCTCTCTCCTTTGATGGTGAAGGTGAACCGTAATACTCTCCATCCTGAAAAATCCCCCATAGCATCCAGCGAGAGGGGAGAGGAGGGAAAGCTGGTGGAGAAACTTGGACAGGAGGGGTAGCGTATACTGGAACCAATACCCTTTCCTCCTGCAGCAGCTGAAGAGGAAAAAAGAAGTCTGCTTTTAGCTGTTGCAGGAGCAAAGGGGATTGGTTCCAGTTAATGTGCTCCAGTTCCTGTTTTTAAAATGCGTGATTTTAGCTGGTAATGAGTTTCTGTATAACAGGGGTAATATGGAGCAGAAGAAAATTTTATTGGTAAAATATTGGCTGGAAAGGAGCCATTTCGTTGCAATTCAAACAAATCTAGTGAAATTGTATGGTATTATTTTGATCTTTTGCATGGCCCATATATAGTTCAGTTCAGAATGTGTACTTTTGTTTTACAATGTTTGTAGACTGGGAAAAAGAAGAGTTGGAAATAAAAAGGAGAGAAGAGCAAGATAAGCTTCTACAGAAAGAAACTATAAACAAACCTGAAGAAGACAAACTTAGAAAGGAACTTTTGCTTGCAAAAATGTTTGAAATTGACAGAGAGAACCAGGACCCATTTTACTCTGATTCCACTAAACCTGTTACTACCATACCTCTTGGGGATGCAGCAGGTAAAACTGACATGACAGATACCAAACAAAAAACATACAAGTTTTCTGAGCCAACTGAGAATCTTTTTAATGGACTTCCAGTCATTGGAGGGCGAGAGAAAGATATCCCAAGTCGTAGAAGTGAAATCCCAGTTGAAAGCACTGGCGATATTACATTTGGGAGCTATACCCCATCTTTTGGGAAAGGAAGATCGCCTGGTAACAGCCAAAAGAAAAATGTGTCTTCAGAGCCTACCATAAGCACCACCAAGCTGGATTTAAAGAAGGAAAATAAATCAAATTTAATGGAACAGCTCTTTGGTGGTACCTCTCATACTGTACTTCCTTCCGTTTCAAAAGGCATTGATCAAACAGTTTTTTCTTCCAGCAGTAATAGAGTTACTGACAATGACACTAGCAAGGCACTGACCTGGGAGCAAAACCACAAACTGAAAGGAAAAGGTGACACGCCCTTCACTAGTGATGGCAAAGCCATAAGACATCGCACACAGCACCCACCTGGAAGGCCAATAGTAAAAGCTATTGATTCCTTTGAGGATGAAATTGAAGAAGTAGCTTTATAGAAATGTGATTTATAGACATTTATGTGCCTGATCACTTTAACATGCAATGTCAGGGCATTGTATTCTATTTTAACTGGCCATATTTTATGTTGGTGTCAATTGATAAATTATTCCAAATATCTATGATGATTAGTTTAAATACTATTTAAGTGAACACATGGGGCTCTGACATTTTAGCTGCAGCCGGATGGCACAGGTGCATGCCATCCTACCCCACTGCAGAAAACCTGTAAAACTTTTAGAGGCTGACATCTGCTGCAGCTGGACAGTGCTTTTGGCAATACTAATGTTTAGGGCAAATGTTCAAAACGCAGACTTCTTCTGTTACCAGCATTCGTCCCTGGGTGCATACTGCCCTAAATGTTCATATCCCTAGGTGCACCACCCAGCAGCAACAGCTGTCGGACTGAATGGTGTACTTGTGCCCTCTGCCCAAAGCTAAATGCCAGAGCCCCAAGCACTGGGGGTAAACACCCAGGATGTATGGGGCCTAACTCAAGACTGTGGCATTGTGGATGTACAGGAAGCAGAACAATTTTTGATTTAAAGTATATGTAAACCTTCACCTTGTAAAACAACCCATTCAGTTTAAAATAGAAATGAAAGGCACATTTTTAGTGCATAGATAATAAAAAAAAATGCATAAGGAACTTGGAGAGCTGAGGGAGATGAAACAGCAGCACGCTGGTCTTTTGCAGTGAATGGCTGTGCGGGGGGAAGGGGATATCAGGACAAGTCTGATCCATTGTAGGAGAGCAGGCCGAGTTCCAGCACAGATGAAGAACTGACCACCATGTGCTCTCCTAACTAGTGTAGCTAGTTTTTTGATAGGAAAGCAGAGTGACTGGCATTAACACCAGGGATTTCACACAAAGGAAGCAATACAAGTACATTGTACAGCAGGCACATATCAGGAATATGAAATGTTGGGTTTACATACTCTTTAACCCCTTGGCGCCGGCACCTCTCGTGCCTCTAAGGGGTTTAGGATGCTTGGAGGAGGGGCTGGGTTTATGATCATGTGAACACCGTGATTGGCTGTCATGGTGGTCATATTATCGGAAAGCTTTCCCTTAGTCACCGGTAACTGTGTTGGGAGCGCACAGGGCACACGTTCTCGGCGCAGCTGTATTGACACTAATAAACGCAAATATGCAGCCGGGCTGCGCCAAGGCCCACCCTCTGAGAGGCTGCATATTTGCAGGTGGCGCTAAGGGGTTAAGGTTGTACAGGTTGATTTTTGCAATAAATCCATGTTGCAAAAAGTTACATTTTATTGTGTTTAAAATAAGAGGGTTTTTTTCTCATGAAAGAACTCTGGTCCAAATGAAAACTTATTTTACAACTTCTAGTGACAGAGCTGTTGATATTCTGTGAAATTTATTCTGATATCAATTGTGCATTGGCTACTGAAGCTAGAAGGGCTGATATTATGCTAATGAGTCAATCTCTGAACCAGATAGCCAATATGATTGTCCTGCTGTAAGATAACTGTATACACCGAGAGGCATGTTTTGTATGTGTTATGCCCACTAATGTCAAGAATGACATGCTGAGGAGTGGCAACATGCATCCTGTTTTCATTCCTTTTTTTTTTTAAATCATGAGAATACAATAAACATTTTTAAGACGTATGTTTTCTGATGTTATAGTGAGGCTATTTAATGTCTTTTAGGCTAGGCACACCATTCAGCCTCCCCCCCCATCCATGCTAAATGGCACCAGTGGAGAAATATCCTCTGCCAGCTGTTGAATTCAAACAGCCAGCCACAGCACCTGCAGCTGTCTGAATACCTAATCAGAAGTCTCTGCCTTTGGTCCAATGCAGTCACTGTTTGAATAACTTTACGCCCCTAAGCCTTTGATATTATTATTTTTTATGTTTTTTAACTTAAAGCTTTTTAAGACAGTTGGTGCTGGCTCAACAAACTTTGATAACTGACATAGTGATCACTTGATCCTGATTGTCAGCTGGGCATTTCCAAGCTGTTGGCTACAGCAGAGGGGAATATTTTTTAAAAGAGTATCCTCAGTATATGGCATCATACCAGAGAATGTTAATGTTCAAATTGTGGTCAGGAAAGGGTTAAATGGCCAGTGTACATATAGAACTGTTATGCTGTAGGAATGTTTTAATTCATGTTCTACAGTAGATGTGTCCAGGAACATCTGAAGGGACGCCGGGGGTGCTGTGTAAGTACAGCAGCCATAGCGGCAGACACAGACAGGCCTGAGAAATTCACATCTGTAGATGCCGTGCAAACACAGTAGCTGCATTGCCAAACACAGACAAGCCCAGCAAATTCACATCTATATGGACACTGTGCAAGCAGAGCAGCTGCAGTAGCCTGCATTGACAAGCCAGGCAAAAAGCACATCTCAATGAAAGCCGGGGCTGCAATCTTTGCAATACCACCGTCAGCAGAGAATGCAGGGGCACGAAGTGAGAAAATGCTGTATGGCCAGATCTATGGTGGTACTGGAGTAGGATGTGCCCTCCTCACCCAGCACATACATAGACTACATTCCCACCAGTGATTAGGGCCGGTGTGAATTGTAACGGGAGTTCCTCCTGAAGCTCTCAGCAGGTAAGTGTGGCTGCCAGCCCTAGCCACCACAATGACAGGTCACTGGCAGTCACACCTGTTTGCGGCTGTCTGCACAGCCAGCAATTACCTGTGCTGAACACTTATGGACACACTTTGCATCCAGCAGCGATCACCACAGGTAATTGCTAGCTATGCAGAGAGCCACGAATAGGTGTGACCGCCAACGACTTGTCATTATAGTGAATGGGGATAGCGGTCTTACCTACTCGCTGAGAGCTGCAGGAGGAGCTGATCATCAGCTATCCTTATTGTTGTTTATCAAAAACAGTGTCAAATATCTCATTAGTGTTAATTTGCCCTCTTTTACTTTTATAATAAAAAAGTATTACAAAAAAAATTAAGTTTTATTATTCGGATAGGTACATTATCTATATCGGTGATTGTTAACTTGTGATGTGCCTGACTTTTTCTGCTCATCAGCTATCCTTATTGTTGGTGTATTTTATGTGTGGACAAAGAATTCCTCTTTTTCCAATGTGACCCAGGAAGGCCAAAAGGTTGGACACCCCTGTTCTATAGTGATCCTCAAGGAAGCTGGCACTTACACAAATAAAAGGTGCAAAAAGGATATTTTTCTACGTTAATAGGTAACTACATTTTTGTGACGAAAACAATATAGCAAAAAGAAAAATGAATATAGCATATATAGTTGCTACATAAGCAATGTTGTAATTTTAATGTTATTATTATCATATCCAATCTGCAGCTCTGTAATTTTCCATAAAATTCAATGCAATATGGCAAACCTGGAGGCGTAAAAGGCATTTCCTGTGTGTGCGATTGGCCCACAGATCTTCCCAAAGTCTGCACTAACATGCAAGTCAAATTTTGCGCACCCCCCCCTGCAATGAATGAATGAAATACTTGTATACCGCACAATGCGAACTGAATCGCCTCAAGGCGCTGTCATTTATGGTGAGATACTTCCCAAGGATTAATCACTTCTAAAAGGATGCCAACACTGCAGCTTTCTTTCTTAGAACCTATGAGTTTGTTAAAATCCCCAAACTATACATTCATCCCACGGATGGGGTTTCCTTTTTGTATTCTTTCTTTCTTTCTTTCTTTTTTTTTTTTTTTTTTTTAAATTTTAAAGAAATTACAGCTAATCTTAGAAGGCCGAAAGTTTGAAAATTTGGTAACAAAGATATACAGTAGAAACCAGTGGTGGCTAGTGCTTCATTCTTTTGTTTTTTGTTTTGGGTTGGCGGGCGGCTAAACAAACCTAAAACCAGGTCTGCACTTGGCCCATCCCGGTTGTGGGTTCCATGGCTTCTACTCCTGGCTAATCTGGTCTTAAGATCCACCTCCTGTCCTGATTGGCCAGGAAGAGAAGCCAAAAGACAATAGAGAATATTGATTTGCTAATGCCACAAGTGGGTGGGTTCCGGGCGCAGTTCTCTGCTCCCTGAGCCCAACCTTTTTATAAGCCAATTGGAGCCTCTGGTTCTAATCATGTGCTTCAAAAAAAAAAAAAACTCATAGAAACCTATGAGTCCGGCGACCCACATGGAGATTAGGGGGGGGATCGGCCACTGCTGGTAGAAACGGTGAATCTATGCACTCAGTCTTGTTTATAAACCACTTAAGGACCATCCCACATACGTTTACTGTGGCAGGGCGTCCTTTAAGTGCAAAATCACGTACCTGTACGTGATTCCTGTTGTCTGCTCTGGGGCGCATGCACGCCGCCAAAGCCGCACTCTCGTTGTGATTGGACCTGGGACCCGCTGATCGGTCGTAGGAGAGGCAAGAACGTATGTAATGACTGCTGTTCTGTCACAGAGGGAGAGAGATGACGCTAGTTATCCAGTTACTGTCACTGTCTTTTTTTATAGCATCAGCGCTATATATTGCTGAATAAAGGTTTAACCCCCTGATCGCCCCCCGCACAGGTTTTAGTGTCAGGGTCATTCTTCTGTTGTTGAGGTACAAGAACCGCAGGGAGCCAGTACTAGTGCCACTCATACTTCTAGTGAACTGGCAAGCACCAGCGGCCAAGTACACCCTGGTCGTAGTCAAACCAGCACTGCAGTATCACGTGGTGACATGGCGAGTCCCATAAGTGCAGTGCAAGCTTGTGCGGTGGCTAGCACAAGTAATGCCCCAAAGCCACCAAGAAGATGAACACAGGCCTGTCGAGCCCATAGTGCCCTTCCTGCTGCATTTGCTAATCCTTCTATTTAATACTCTTTATTCCGTTTTCCTTCACAATTACAAAGCATCATAATACACGTCAACATTTTTATTTTTTATTTTATTTTTTAACAGTAAAATATCACTATTACAAAAATAATATCTCATTACATTAATTCTTATCTTCTACATTCCGTGTTTCCTTAATTTATCACTATGCCCTCCCTCCTCCCTCTCCCTTCTCAAACCCCCCCCCCCCCCCCCTCCCTCATTAACATTGCTATTCTACTGCAGTTTTTCTTTTCCTTCTTTCTCTTTCCTCTTCCCTTCCCTCCCCTCTACTTACCCATACCTCCTTTCCTCTCACCTTTATTACCTATTTTTCTAATATATTTTTGGGGGATTTACTGATAGCGTAGGTTAAAGTCTACCTTACCTTTCTTAGTCTTAATCTTTTCTCTCTTCTGCTCCTTTCTAATCTATAGGGTACCCCATTTCCTTTGCCCATGGCGTCCATATTTTTTCTAATTCTCTAACATTCCCCCTTTTTACATATACTGTCTTCTATTTCCATATTAGTTCACTAATGACTTGGATCCATTCACTCACCAATGGAGCCCTCTCCGCCTGCCATCTTTGTGCAATTATTCTACGCGATTGGAATAGGTAGCGTATAACTGCCACGTAGTACATTTTTGTTCTCCCGGCACCTTCCTATAACCCAACACGCAGAATAGCGGGTCCATTTCCAATTCTACCTCAAAGATTTTATTTATAGTTTCCACCACACCCTTCCAATAACGAAACAGCTTCGGACATCGCCACACCATGTGCATAAGGTCTCCCTGTCTCCGGCATCTAGGGCATCTGTCATTGTTTTTCCTGCCAAACATATATAATCTCTTAGGTGTATAATAAGCCCTGTGTACTAGCATCAGGTGGGAAATTTTTTGTGAGGGAGAAACGGATGTCATTGGCCCTAGTTCCATTATTCTCCTCCACTGCTCATCTGATATTTCCCCAATATCCTCTTCCCACCTCCTCTTTTTGTTCAGGTGATCGGTTTCCTGGTTAATATTCATGCATAACTGATTATATATTACTGATATACACCCGCTGGCCCTATCCATTGTAAGTAACTTCCGAAGTAGAGGTGTTTTATCCCACACTGGCATATGTGCCCCAAACTGGGCTGCTAAAGCATGTCTCAGCTGTAAATATCTAAAAAATGATTGTTATGGTATACCATATTCCTTTTTTAGGTCCAGGAATGTCTTTAAGACATTGCCGTCATATAGTTGGATCAGTCTAGTTATACCCTGCCGTTCCCATATTTTAACCTTCGCTATTGAAAGTAATTCCGGTAGGTTCTTATTATCCCATAGTGGCATAAATTCTGACAACCCTGTATATCCCATTAATGTTTTTACCGTTTTCCATACTTTACCCACCATACTAGTTACAGAGTTTTTATACTGGAAGGAGTCTGCCTCCAAAACCTCAGCTATGGTTTCATGTGGGGCACCTATCACCATAATCCCTCCTTTTAGGTTTCTTCCAGTTCCCGAGTCACAACCCGCCAGATGCTGCAGCTGCGCCGCCAGATAATAGTTCCTGGGATGTGGCACCGCCAAGCCCCCTCTATCTATTGGCAGCTGCAACATCTGGAGCTGGATCCTAGCCGTACCCTTCTTCCAGATAAGCTCCCGAAAGAGGGTTTCAAGTTTTTTTAAACCATTTTTTACATATCCATACCGGTGCATTATGTAGGACGTACAACAATTGAGGCATCCATATCATCTTAATCAGACTACAGCGACCCATCACCGATAAAGGAAGCCGACTCCAGACGTCACATTTTCGCTTAAATGTATTTAGTAGTGGCAATACGTTTTTATTAATGTACTGATCAGTGTTTGCTGTCAAATATATACCCAGATATTTCATAACATCCACCACCTTCACCTGGTGTGCCCCCAGCGCAACCGCAGCATCCAGGGGGTCGACTCGGAGCAACTCTGACTTCCCCCAGTTTATAGCTAACCCCGTAAACCTTCCAAAGCCTTCTACTAATCTGACTGCCTGCCCCAGAGACTGGCCAGTATCCCCCAAAAAGAGGAGGACGTCATCCGCATATAAAGCAATCTTTTCCTGTCTCTCCCCCTTCCTTTGGAACCCTTTTATCCCCGGATTTGACCTGACAGCTATTGCCAATGGCTCCATAGCAAGTGCAAAGAGCAGAGGAGACAATGGGCAGCCTTGCCTTGTCCCTCTGCTCATTTCAATCTTTTCAGAATACTTGTTATTAACCCTTACCCTTGCGCTAGGGGCATTATACATCATTTTGATCCATCCAGTAAAGGAGGGGCCAAATCCAATTTTCTCCAACACGCGCCAGAGATACTTCCACTCTAGGCTGTCAAAAGCCTTAGTTACGTCCAAGGACATTATGGCTCTTGCCCCCATGTTCTCTGATGGTGTCTGCATATTTAAAAATGCCCTTCTGATGTTCATGCTGGTAGATCTTCCCAGGATAAATCCCGTTTGATCTGGATGTACTAACTTTGTGATAAATTGATTCAGCCTATTTGATAATACCTTGGCTAAAAAAATTTCATCCGAGTTTAATAAAGAGATCGGCCTATATGAGGCCACCTCTAATGGGTCCTTATCTACTTTGGGGATCACAATAATAGTTGCCTCTGTCAACGAGACAGGCAATTTTCCCTTCTCCACTGCACCCCTTAATGTCTTATACAACTCTGGAAGCAGAGTCCCTCCATAGTATTTATATATATCTCTACCGGGAGCCCGTCAGGTCCTGGGGCCTTTTGATTAGCCATCCCGATCACTGCTTGTTGTAGTTCACCACGGGTTATCGGGGCATCTAATTCTTCCCTCTCCTCCTGAGTGAGAGTCGCCATTTCCACTTCCTCCAAAAAACTATCCATTTCCCCTTCCTCCCCCACCCCTTGTGATCGGTACAGTTCTCTATAATAAGCACCAAAGGTTTCTACTATCTCCTCACCTCTTAAGGATAGTGCCCCATTCAAGGTTCTAATTCTAGGGATGACAGACGGAGGGGAATTTGTTTTTACCAGCTGGGCCAGCATTCTGCCCACCCCCTCCCCTTCCCCAAAGTAGCGCTGTTTCTGAAATATTCGTTTACTCTCTTCTTTTTTTTAATTGCTAACTTATACCCTTGTTTATTTAACCACATTTTTTGTTTTTCTGGAGTTGGATCTTTAACATAATTATTTTCGGCCTCTGTCAGTTCCTTCCTAATACTCTCCTCCCACATCCTAGATTTTCGCTTAATTCTTGCTCCCTGCTGAATCAGGATGCCCCTGAGGAAAGCCTTTAAGGCATCCCATATTACACTGGTTGGGGCGGTACCCGTATTGAACCTTATAAACTCTTGTAATTTTGACGTAACCTCCTCTACATCCTTTATTAGTTCAAGCCAAAACTGGCTAATTTTCCATCCCTCTTGTGTTCTCTTCTCCCCCGTATTTAATGCCACCATTAGCAATGAATGGTCTGAGACCCCTCTGGGCATATATACTATATCGCTTATATTTTGTGCCATTTCCACATTTCCCAGGGCCAGGTCTATTCTAGAGAGGGTAGAATAGGATCCTGAGAAACAGGAATATTGTTTAACTTTCAGATTTCTCTCTCTCCACAGATCCATTAACCCTATTTCATTAAAAAAACAACCCAACCTGGTTACACCCATATTCCGGGATCGCACCCTAGGGGGGAGCCTGTCGATCTCTTCATCGAGGACTTCATTGAAGTCGCCCAACGCTATAACCGGGACGTCTTCTTTGTCCCCAATGAATCACGTTAATTTATACACAACCTCCATTTTAAACGGTGGGGGTATATATATTTGCCAAGATACATCTACCTTCCAATACCCCATATAAAAAAACATATCGGCCCAGTTCGTCAATACTGACCTGTCTGCAGGAGAAACTCACCCCATCTTTTATTATCACACTCACTCCTCTTGAGTAAGAGGTATGTACTGAATGGTACTGCTGTTGGTATTTCCTGTTTTTTAATTGTGATATAGACATCTTTGTTAAATGTGTCTCCTGCAGGCAGGTCAGTCCAACATCAAGTCTCTCCAACATAGAAAAAAACTGTCGCTTTTTTAATCATACTACCCAGACCCCTCACATTCCAGGACCCAATATTGAGTGCTTTAACCTGTACCATCTGTCATAGTGAAAAAAAAGGAAAACAGCAAGGCAAAGGAGAAAAAACAGCACAAGTACATGGAGCAAATATATATAATACTTATAATATACAGACCCTACAGATACCACCATATTCAAAGTGCTCCCATACATATTTCACCTCCTTTTGATTATTCAGTGCATTATTTCCTTGTGAATTAACTTTAACCGTTATGTATATTTCCTTATCAGAATGCTTACTAATATTTATCTTATTCTCCTGTTTATTTATCATGCAGTATTCAATTTTGACCTTCTTGTAAAGTTTTTCATACAATTTTCCCTTTCACCCCCCTCCAAACACCCCCCTGTCCCTCCCTTCCCTCCCTCCACCTATCAAGGTGCTCCCTAGGGGAATTTAACGTGACCATATCATCCATACACCTTCTTTTTCCCAAACTCCCTTGTGCCACCCCCACTATCTCCCTTCCATCATACCTCAGCTTACCTTCCATTTCCCATTATTTTTATCTATCGACTTATAACCTCTACCTAACCCTCTCGCTTTTTTCTCTTTCCTTTCTTTTTTCTTTCCCCTCTTTCTTTCCCCTTCCTTCTTTCTCCTTCCTTCTTCTCTTCCCTTCCTTACCTTTCCCCTTCTTCCCTTCTTCTCTCTCTCCTCTCTCCCTTCCCGCCCCTCCTCCCCCTCCAACTTCATCCCTCCCCCTCACTTTCTAGGTCCCCTTCCTTTCCCCCTGGCTTCTCTGCAGGGTCTCCTTATTAGCTTCCAACCATTGTAGTGCCCCAGCTGGGGAATCAAAAATCTGAGTCCCACCTGGTGCCATTACCCGCAGTCTTGCTGGATATAAAAGTGCATATGCTATTTTATATAGCTGCAGTGTAGATTTAATTGCACGGAATTCCGCCCTACGTCTCTGCAGTTCAAGAGAATAGTCTGGATAAAGTGAGATCTTCGTGCCTTTATAGGAGATGTTCCCCATCTCCCTCGCCTTACGCATCAGTGTCACTTTGTCTTTGTAATTAAAGAACTTCAACAGTATGGGTCTCGGACGGCCTCCAGGGGGCGGGGCTCTAAAAGGAACCCTATGGGCCCGTTCTATCGAAAAAAAAGGTGAAAAACTTTATTTTCCAAAAAGTTCTATAAACCAGGCTTCCAGGAATTTTATGGGATCAGGACCTTCACTTTTCTCAGGTAACCCCGTCATCCTAATATTATCCCTTCGGGATCTGTTTTCTATTTCATCCATTTTAAAAGCATAGCTATCCAGTTGCTTTCTCATACTCTTAACCTCAGATTGTATTGGGTGTACATCATCTTCCAACTGACTTATCCTTGTTTCCAACACCGTTGTTCTTTCAACTACTTTTTGAATATCTTGTCGAACTAGTAGCAATTCCTCCTTCATCCCTGTTAATTGGGTGGCCAATTCTCCCAATGAAAATTTACATGCATTTACCGCTTGTAAAACGTCCTTCAGTGTTGGGGCCTCCTCCACAGGTGGACTAATACTCAAAGCAGATTCCAGCTCACATTGGATATCCCCCTGACTTTTATTGCTTTTACTCTTGTGTCCAGTAACTACCAAGGCCATTGTAGATGATTGACCTTGACTTTTTCTATCTGCAGGGGCCCCTTGATGTATTTTTGTTTGCACCGTCTGTCCCCCCTTTGTTGGAGTCTGTCCAGGGGTATGGACATAACTTTCTAGTTTTGCCGCAGCTGCCGCTGCTGTCTGGTTACTTTTTTCTTTGGAAGAGCGAAGTTGTTGTGACCCCATACTTTCCTGTTGCACCTGTTCCTCTCCTCGTCGCCTCGACATATTAACTCAATATTGGATTATGTTGAGAGAGGAGAGAAAAAAAAAAAAAAGAAGGGGAGTCTAAAAAACAAACAAAAAAAAAAACCCGTCCAAATTCCAGGAGGGAGAGAGTATATGGGAGGGAAGAGAAGAAAAAGAAACACGGAATATCACATGCAATAATTTCCCCTCCAAAAAAAACCCCTAATACTAAGGTTATCGGGGTTAATAGTAGTATAATGCTGATTTTTATTTATTTTTTTCCTCTACAGGCTGCTGTATGCCGGCATTTAATAGCAATATACGGCTGTATATTATAATTATGAAGTTTTCAGCTGGGCTATTTATCCAGAAGGATCTTTATGAGTCACTTAAACAAAAAAAAAGAGAGCAAACCAATGAGGAACTGCTGCTTGCTACAATATAAAGACAGTTTTAAGTTCCAGGTATCTGCAGCACTTGACTTAATAGGATATATACATTTCAGTTCAGTATATGCTGAGATCTTAATATCCTCGGCATCAGACTGATTATAACAGAAAAATAAGGCAAGGAAGAGCTGACCTGTATGTTGCTGTTTTATCCCGACCGTCTCCTATACACTCAGTCCAAGTTAATCAAATCAAATTAATTTCTGCCAGAGATAGGAGGAGAACAGCAGGATGCAGGGAGCCAAAGACACCAGGTGCACACAGTGACTGTCAGTACCTTTTCAGGCTCCCTCCAGGAGATGACTTGTCCGGGCCCTCAGCTTTCCACACAGGCTGCCTTCCAGGAGCACATCGCTACCGCCACTCTCCACCCTGAGACCGGCGTCTCCACTCCTACACCAGCCAGCTCAGACAGCCTCGGCCGTTTCTGGGACCCTTCTCGGCACCTCGTCGGCTCCCCGGTGCCCTCCCGAGGCTCCACGGGCAGTCTCTTCACCCGCCGTGTTCTCTCCACCGCTCGCTCAGCACCGATCAGCAGCCGTCTGCACAGTCAGCATAGGGGAGACAGCGTGGGGCGGCTTAATCACATCTGCTCACTCACATGCTGCACACCACTCACATCCGGCCACTCCCCTCACGATCTCTACAGGTCTCTGCTGCATTTGCTAATCCTAATTGGGAGCCCACCACTTCTGCAGCGCTTGTACTTGAACCCCCCCCCCCCCCCACTCATTTGCCAACCCGGAATTCAGGGGTGGAAACCGTTTATTTTACGTCACTTTATTTTTATTTGCTGTTTTTCACGGAAGATCTCTATAGATCTATTGTGTACTAAAGTTATTTGTATGCTTGTCAATTCGTTGCCGCTAATCCCCAGTTGAGCCTTGCCAGAGATTGGAAACCTATTACGGTTTCCAAATTTAAGACCTTTCTGGGCATATCTCTCCTCATGGGCATGGTTGCGGTCATATTGGTCCACTGACCCAATTCATTATATGCCCGTGTTCTCTGCATCCATGGTCAGGGCCAGATATGAGCAAAACTTGGGGTTCATGCATTTTAATGACAATGAACTCTGTCGTCCTTGGGATGACTCTGAATTTGATCGGCTCCACAAAATTCATCCCCTCCTAAATCACTTCAACCAACAGTTTGCAGCCTTGTTTACTCCCGATCAAGTTGTCTGCGTTGATAAGTTGCTGATTACATTTTCTGGCCGCTTGTCTTTCAAACAGTATCTTTCCAGCAAGTGTGCCAGATATGGGGTCAAGTTGTATAAGCTCTGTGATGGGGCCACAGGCTATACATATAGTTTTATGGTTCACAAGGGAAAAGATAGTCACTCGGAGCCTGAGAACTGCCCAAATTACATAGGGAGTGCTCATAAGATTGTGTAGGACTTGGTGAAACCCTTATTCAGAAAGGGGTACCACTTGTACGTGGACAATTATTACATGAGAGTGCCACTTTTTAGTCACTTGATCATGGAATTGGTGAATGTGACACTGTGCGATCTGATCGCCTGGGCTTACCCCAGCGGCTTTTAGAATCCCGACTTAGACTGGGGGAGAGAGCTTGCTTGAGAAGTAATAATTTGCTCGCAGTGAAGTAAAGGAATTATCGGAATGTTTTCGTTCTGTCCTCTCTTCACACAGATACGACTGTCCAAATTCAAATGGCGCCTGGTGTTGAGCAGCCCCTCTGTGTCCACGAATATAACCTTTAATATGGGAGGGGTGGACTTCAATGACCAGTTGTTGGTGCCGTACCTAATTGCCCATAAGCCCAGATGCTGGTACAAAAAAAAAAAGTCTCTGTATACCTATTTCAATTGGCTTTGTTGACTGCTTTTGTGCTATACAAAGCATCAGGATGAATGGATCCTTCCTTAAATTCCAAAAGAGATCATCACAGCCCTTCTATTTCCAGATGCTGCTGTGGCCCAACCTCCCAAAGCAAATGCAGTGAGCCGGCTGCATGAGAGGCACTTCCCAGTAGTCCTTTGTGGTACTCCAGGCCAAAGAACACCCCAAAAAAGTTGTGTCTGAAGGGGACATGGATACAGGCGTGACACCCGCTTTTATTGTCCCTCCTGTCCTAGCCAGTGGTCGGTGGGCGGTTGCAAAGTGCGTCAGAGAATATAGATTGTGGAGCATTGCTGGCTGAGGCATCTAACGCTGCTATTCACACTTCGGTCAGGCTGGGAGTGTGGTGCTCTTCATGTGCCAAGCTTTAATCGACAGTAAGCTCAGGAGTGAGCAGGCTCCATTGAATATAATCTTCCTGTCGAGCTTATAAGCCCTTTGGGGGAAGCTTCAAATTGGTCTGGAGTGATTTGAGCCATATATGGATTGAAATTAGGCCGGGTCAGCAGGCACCGGCTGAATTTTGATCCATATATGGACAGGCTGGTTGTACACAAGTCAATATATCGACCACCAGCCTGTGGGGAATTTTACTCTCAATCAGCCCCGCCACCACTATCAGAATGCAAAGGCCCAGTAAGGAGGATTCCCCCATCTACCTCAAATGTGTGGATGGGGAAATAGAGTATATAGGGGTGTAACATTCTAAAAGGTAAATTTAGCCTTTAATGTAATCAATACTAGGTGCTTGTAATCTGCTAGAAACCGACTGAAACTAAAACGTAAAGTCTCTGTTGTGATCTTTGAGGATGAATCACTTCACAGTACATTCCCATACCCTGAGCACAGGTACAATTTAAAGTCTATAGCAAAGAGTACCAATTTATCTAAAAACAGGAGTGTCACACACAGGAAGCTTCAGCCTGAATGTAATGTTTCATGATCTCTTTTTGAAAATCAGCTACTCAGAGCCACAACTAGAGGGAGCTAAAAATACGTAAATTAGACCCTTGTAGCTATTCTTGCATACCGTTTTTGACTGAAGTATGTTTGATCTCCATTTCTACCCAACTGAAACTGTTCCAAAACAAACTTAATATAATTAATGTAAACATTTGAACAATGACATATATAATTAATTGTTTTACAAATATTTGCAATAATGCATTTTAGCCCTCTTTTACAATCAGTTACATACAAATAAATCACTTTAACAGTGTTCCAGCCACAATTTTTTTTTTAATTCAGCAGCTACAAACACTCTAATAAGAATACCTACCTGTCCTGGGAGCCCGCAATGTCCATCGGCTTGGGTGCAGGTGCCGCCATTGTAACTAAGGGAAACCGGCCGTGGAGCCTTCAGCGCATGCATGAGTCGCGTGGCGCTTTCTGAATGAGCCCTGTTGTCTACTGGGACACATAGGTTCCTGAAGGCAGCGGGGGAGCTGGAGGAAATGATGCCCTGGGCAAAAAGTGAATTCCCTATATAACCCCTCCCACTACTGAGAATACCTCTGTTTTTTTGCCAGTGTCTAAAGTGTTGCTCACAAGTGAAGATGTGCTGTGCTGAGCTCCACTGGAGCAATCCTTGCTGGGGCTAGCTATGCAGCCAGATCCATTCAAAGTGTCTTTTAGGCCGAATTGAATGGTACCCAGGCCTCGTGTCAAAAGAAATGAGTTTTTGTCTGTAAATGCTTCTCTTTTTAGAGAGCTGGACTCCAGTACTTTTGGTATTAAGGCCATAAAGTTTTACTGGCAGTGGTGCTATTACAGGTCCAGGATTGTGTGTTTCCCTGAGGATCCCCGGCTCCTAAAGGTTTGTTAGCAGAACCCAACATGAAGGGCGAAGATTGGGTCTGTTGGTTTTTACCACAAAAAACCCTGCGGCCGAAAATGTAAGTGGAGTTTTCTAAGAATATTTTTTGAATTTTCTTATGAAATGTCTGCTTTAAAGAGGAAGTAAACCCTGATGAGTTTACTTCCTCTTTTTTTCCCTGCAAAGGTAAAGCATAATGGACTACTATGCATCGCATAGTAGCCCATTATGTGTCACTTACCTGACACAGGAGCCAGCGAAGTCGCCGCTGTCCCCTGTAGTCCGCCGCATCCATCTTGCTTGTGGCGTCTCGCAGCTCCGCCGAATGACAACGGCGAAGCCGCGATGACGTCACTCCCACGCATGCGCACGGGAGTGGCGTCTCGCAGCTCCGCCGCTGTCATTCGGCAAAGCCGCAAAGACGTCACTCCCGCACATGCGCACGGGAGTCGACAAATGCGGCAGCTCCATTCTTGGAACTGCCGCGTTTAGTGCGCCTGCGCGCCCCTGTCCACGGCGCATGCGCCGTAGACAGCGGTGCCCGTTTTCGGGCAAATATCTCCTAAACCATATAGGTTTAGGAGATATTTCTTGGACCTACAGGTAAGCCTTAATCTAGGCTTACCTGTAGGTCAAAGTGGTTTGTAAGGGTTTACTTCCTCTTTAATTAGTGTACAAGTAAATGCGTAGTGAGCCAGATCACTAGAAATTTTTTACACACACAGTGCAGGTAGCCTGAGACTATATAAACATACTGTTAGTCCAAACAAAGTCCATATAATATAATGTGTCCATAAAGGATTTTTGCCAGAGATGGGAATCCGATGACAGGGAGTTCATACACACAGGGCAGCCTCAAGGGAAACAAAAACCATGTTCCGAACTATAAAAGAATACAAAGGGAGAGGCGCCTCTGGGTGTAGATTTAAAAACAATTTTTAATCACACAAAGTTAAACAACTCACATTTAGAAGGTTAAAAAGCACAATGGGTAAAACAATCCAGGGAATGGGAATCATCAGCTCAGTCCAAACATCCTGCTGGCTGGGGCACCGGAGACTGTCATATCCAGAAAGCTACTGTGGAAACAGCGCTGGTGATGGAGACAGAGCAAGTGGTGGAACACAGGCGAAGGATGATGACGTCACTGGAATGCTGGTTTTGTGAGCATTCGGGCTGAGATGGCAATTCAGCCGTGCTCTTTCGTCAAGCTCAAGAGCTCTGTCTCCATGACCAGAGCTCTTTCTACAGCAGCTTTCTGGATATGACAGTCTCCAGCGCCCCAGCCGGAAGGATGTTTGGACTGATCTGATGATTTCCATTCCCTGGATTGTTTTACCCATCGCGCTTTTTAACCTTCTAAGTGTGAGTTGTTTAACTTTTTGTGATTAAAAATTGTTTTTAAATCTACACCCAGAGACGCCTCTCCCTTTGTATTTTCCTTTAATTAGTAAATGTTGTCATGCCTATGTCTCACCACTGGGGGCTGTATGGAGCACATACCTTCTTAGGCTTCCTCAAGAGATTACGCTGGGTCTGGAGCAGCAGGCTTCTTTTTCTCTCCAGCCAGCAGCAGATCTCGGTAAGTCTGGGGGGGGGGGGGTTCTCTTCTCCAGACACCCCCCCCCCCCAACCTGTGCTGATTCTCCCCCTCTTCAAGAGGCAGAACGCCGGGAGAAAAAACTAAAAAAAAAAAAAAAAGAAGAAGATCAACGCACCGCTACTCGCCGGCTTTCAGGCTCTCTCTTCGCCATGTTTTTTTCCCTCGCATGTTGGTCCTCTAGGATCAGTGGCACACGCTTGCGCAGGAAAACTTTTTTTTTTTTTTTTAAAAGAGAGATGGTGACGGAGGGGGGGCAGACCTTAGCACGACATTGGCGTCCTCCAATGTCCAGCGTGGGTAGGTGTTTTTTAAAGCACCTTTATTACTGCTGTAAGCTGGTGGAGGGACACAAGAGTGTGGAGGGTCTTGAAAGAGGTTGGTGTCACAAGCATTCTTTTTGACACATTTACTATTGCATCAGGCTGAGCATTAAAAGCAGCCGCTGACTATTGCTCAAGCAAATGGATGTGATTACTTCTGGTAGTATCTCTGCTTGTGCATTGGGCTATGTTCAGAAGGGGAGGTTGAAACACTACCAAAAAAGGAGCTAAAAGGGTCTCCCTCAAGCTCTGGAAATTCTACTCTATATATATATATATATATATATATATATATATATATATATATATATATATATATATATCCTTCCCTGAGAGGGTATGGCTGGTCAGAGTGAGCATCGGGCCATAAAATGTTTGCAACTGTTTTCAACACTGCAGCCCCTGTTCATTTTACTCTTTTTCCTCACCCATGGTAGGTTTAAAAAAAAAAAAAAGTTTAGCGACTTTAATCACATCCCAGTGTGGTCAAGATGCGACAGGTTCTCTTCCATTTTCCTAAGACCCTCAGACTAAGGCACTAGGGGCAGGAGAAGACTACTCCCTCAGGGGACCATGGTGAGGCTGATGACTCCTCTTCTGAGGTGTCAAATGCGGGAGAGTCCACTTTCACAATCTGTAAGATTGATGGTACAATTTCTTGCTGAATGATCCACTCCACATTTATGTACCCTTAACTGAATGTTTGGGTTCGCTAAAGCCTCCTCAAGCTATGCATGCTTTTTCCTGTCCATTCTTTGTTGAAAATGTTTTTGTATCTGGAGGATCACCCAGATAAGCATTTTTTTCCTTTTTAAAAAGTTGTCACACTTTGTCCTATGGTAGTGAAAATTCACTAAGTGGGGTATACCAGAAATTAGCACTACTATATCCTTTGTGGGTATGTTTGGCTTATCCAGCAGACAATACTCAAACACTTTTTTCCTCTGGCAGGTTGAGTGTCTCAGCCTGCGCTGACGGTAATTGGATAATCATTGAGAAACCAGTTTCAACAGGTGTTTAAGGTTATCCTGCTCAGCAGGTCCAGGAGGCAGCTTTATGTTTGCAATATTTGCTATGACAGCTCTATCCTTTAGGCCTTGCGCCCTTCGCTAAGCGTCATGCAAGAAGCTCCTGGCTGGTTTCCCTTTTTTGCGGTGAAACAGCTATCTGGGGATATTTTGGATAAATATATCCAAAGAATTTCTAGTAAAAGGAAGATACCCCTTTTGCCATTTAAGTGAAGGAGTAAATGTATTTTTTCAAAGCTCCTTCTTCTGTGCCAGGGGCATCAGCCTCCAGGCTGTCACGATGGCTTCCGCCGTCAGGTTCAAAGGGTAATCCTCAGGGTTAACCCCAGGGACAAAGGAGGTCTTGGGGGAGGAAGCCTACAAGGAGGCTACTGTAGCCTCCTTATGAGGAGGTGCCCCCACTTGCTCAATAGGGAGAATTCTTCTTCAGCTCTCAGGGATCTGGCAGGAGGAGTGTCAAGACAAATGGGGGACTTCCTCAATAGCTCCAATGTACAAATTGGAGTTCTAAGACTTCCCGTCTCCTTGTTTTCTCAGATCAAACGTTTCTAAGGTTCCAGCGAAAGCATTGGACCATCTTTTGGCAAAAAGCGTTCATGGTGGCCCCCATGTAAGAGCAGAGGTTGGGGTTTGGTTAAATCCAAAATGGACATTCTGGATCTCAAAGGTCAAAAAGTTCAATTCCTGAACTTCTGGCGTCAATCGATGTAAAAGATGCATATCTCCATATGCCCATTTCCTCTCTCGCTAGTAATATTTTATTTCAAAGTGGAAAATCTTCATTTTCAGTGTGTAGCTCTACTTTCTGATCCAACTACAACACCTCAAGTACAAGGTTCTGGCTCCTTTTCTAGCCAGATTGAGGGTCTAAGGTTTAGCAATTATGGTTTACCTAGTCGATCTGTTCTGGTTAGACCAGTCGGTAGCCCGCTTAGACCAAAGTATGGTCAACACATTGACTACCTGGAATATCTAGATCGGATTCTCAACCTAGGAGGAATCTTCTTTAAAACATGAAGAAAATACTTGGGTCTGATCAAAGTACACCCAGAAAAGGGTACAACAAAAACAAATACTTTTGCGCAGGAGAGTGTTAGCTAGGCAGTCTAAAGTTCAGAGTGGACAATGACTTTCTGCCTTGCTGCCCTCCAGGATAGAGGTATCCTAGTAGTCAAACAAAGAAACAGAAAAGAGAGGATGCACCAGCCTTGTGCATTATCCTTTGCTAGAATTTATTCAAAAAAAACATAATTAAAAACTACTCACAAAGGTAGAAAGAAAATCCCGCTTATAGCAGTCTTTGACTTGTGGCAGTCTGTCCACTGATAGCAGTCTCCAGGTCCTGAAGAGAGGACATGCAAACTGCTGCTGGCTGACGCATTGCGGAGGTATACCTTCTTCCTCAGAGCCTAACAGTGTTACGTTCTTGCAGCTACTTATACATATGTTTATCTAGGAAACACATCCCAGATTCACTCTAAAGCCCCTCCCCAAAAAGTGGGTGGTCTTGTAGGTGGCTGCAATATAACAGAGTGAAAAATTTAAGGGGTTCGGAATACTTTCCGTCCCTACTGTATCTGTATATACAGCCAATATAGTAAGCGTCTCTTTGGGTGCATACGTTGTGCACATACATGTATGTATGGACATTTCAGTGTGTATATGTATATATGGTCGGCTGTAAACATTTAGCTAGGGACCGCCTCCTACAAGACAACCCACTTTTTTGGGGAGGGGCTTTCGAGTAAATCTGGGATGTGTTTCCTAGATAAATACATGTATAAGTAGCTGCAAGAAAGTAACACTGTTAGGCTCTGAGGAAGAAGGTATACCTTTGAAACGCGTCAACCAGCAGCGGTTCGCATGTCCTCTATTTAGGACCTGGAGACTGCTATCAGTGGACAGACTGCCAGAAGTCAAAGACTGCTATAAGCATGATTTTCTTTCTACCTTTGTGAGTAGTTTTTAACCATTTGCTTACTGGGCACTTAAACCCCCTCCTGCCCAGAACAATTTTCAGCTTTCAGCGCTGATGCACTTTGAATGACAATTGCGCAGCCATACAACACTGTACCCAAACTAAATTTTTATCTTTTTTCCCCACAAATAGGGCTTTCTTTTGGTGGTATTTAATTACAGCTGGGAATTTTATTTTTTGCTAAACAAACAAAAAAAAGATGCAAAATAAAAAAATAAAAAATCATGTTTAATAGTTTGTTATAAAATTTTGCAAACAGGTAATTTTTCTCCTTCATTGAAATGCGCTGATGAGGCGGCACTGGTGGGCACTGATAGGCACAGTTAAGGCGGCACTAATAGGCACAGATAAGGCAGTACTGATGGGCAAAGATGGGCACAGATAAGATGGCACTGATGGGTGGCACGGATGGGCACTGATAGGTACCACTGATAGATGGGACTGATGGGCACTGATAGGTGGCACTGATGGGCACTGGTAGATGACACTGATGGGCATGGATATGTGGCACTGAGGTGCAGCACTGTTGTTGAGGCAGATTGTTGGCACTGATAGGTGGCACTGTGAGCACTGATGGGTGGCACTATGGGCGGCACTTTTGCCTATACTTAGGTGGCACTGGCAGGGGGCAGGTGGGCACTGATGAGCTGAACTGAAATCCCTCTCACGGCCGCCAGTGATCGGCTTTTTTTTTTCTCCTTGTACTGTCAGCGCGAGGAGGAAAAATAGCCGATTACCGGCTCTGTTGTCATCACATGATCAGCTGTCATTAGCTGACAGCTGATCATGTGGTAAGGGGTCGGGATCGACCCCTTGCTCCGATCTGTGATCAGGCGAGTCTCATAGACTCGCTGATCACTGAGCGTGCCGCGCGCACCCCTAGGGGCGCGCAGGCCGCTCATGCGCGGGACAACGTCAATAGACGTAGTCCCGGCAAAGCAGGTAGCCGTCATTCGGCTATAGCGCAGATCTCTAGTGGTTAATTATGTTTTTGTTTAATAATTGTATCAAAGGATAATGCACAAGGCTGGTGCACCCTCTGTTTTCTGTTTTTTCATTTGACTACCCAGAAAAGGGTATTCGTACCCCAGGCTAAGATCAGCACCATAAAGGAACTGATTTAAGTAGTCAAAGCAAAATGATTTTCTCCTATTCAACTTTGCGTGAGATTGTCAGGAAAGATGGTGGCTTCATTCGAGGCCGTTCCTTATGCTCTGTCTCATTCTAGACTGCTGCAAAACAGTATCCTATCTGCTTGAAACAAAAGGTTCAAGCTCTACATTTCCAATGTGTCCGACTCAAAAGCCTACGGCCACATCACCCTGTTGGTGCTCGATCTCGTCTGATCTTGAGGACTAAGCAGGGTCGGGTCTGGTTAGTACTCGGATGAAAGACCACCTGGAAATACCAGGTGCAGTAGGCTGAATGCGCCGGAGCCTCAGTTTATGGTTAACATCCAAAAATCTGCAAAGGGGAAAATCCTTCCTTCAGTTACCTGGGAAATAGTAACAACATATGCCAACCTTTTTTTGTTTAGGTTGGGGGACAGACCTGGAAGAGGCAGCTGTCCAGAGGAAGTGGCCTAGATCAGAAATGGCTTTGCCCATTAACATTTTAGAAATTCAGGCAGAACACTTGGTCCTGAGGGCCTAAGATTCAAACTGTTTATGCCACAGCAATAGCTATATTAATCAAGGGGGCACAGGAAGCTGTGCGGTCCAGAGAAAGATTAATTTTATCCTATCTTGGGCAGAAATCAATGTACTTTGCCTATCGGCAGTTTTAATTCTAGGAATAGAATATTGACAGGCGGACTACTTGAGTCGCCAGCAGTTGTTCCTTTATCCTGATATCTTCTTGTCAATATGTCAAGGATTGGGGGTCCCAGACGTAGATCTGTTTGCTTCCAGGATCAACAAAAAAGATCTACAACTTTGTGTCAAGAACAAAGTATCCGCTAGTATGCGGAACGGATGCCTTGCTATTTCTGTGGATTCGGTTCTCACTGATTTGTGCATTCCCTCCTATTCTGCCTACATCCACGACTTCTTCACAGAATCAAGCAGGAAGGGAAGTCGTTGATTCTTGTGACCCCCAGCAGGGTCCAGGAAATCTTGGTATGCAGAGATCGAAGAGATGGCAGTAGGGAACACATGGACCCTACCTTCACAGCCAGACCGTCTCGCAAGGTCCAGAGTTCCAGCCTACTTTACAAATGCTAAATTTAACGGTTTGGCTATTGAGGCCCACACTCTGAGGAAGCATGGGCTGCCAGATTCTGTAGTTTTCTACCTTGGTTAATGGAGAGCCGGCATCCATGGTTATATATTATGGAATCTGGGAAACATATGTCTCCTGGTGTGAAAACAGGAGCTGCACCCTAGGAAATAAGTCTAGGTAGACTCCTTGACTTTTCTGCAGATGGGGTGAGAAATTAAGCTGGCCTTGAGTGCTTTCTAAGGACAGGTCTCGGCCTTATCGGTATTATGTCAACGACCATTTGCTTTGCATTCTTTGGTCCATAAATTTATTCAGGGGGTAACTAGGCTTAATCTCTGGTTAAGTAACCCCTGAACCCATGGGACTTGAATTTAGCTTAGTTGGCATTACAAAACAACCTTTTTTGGGCTGATAGGACATATTCCCTTGGTCCATTTTTGACAAGGAAACTACTTTTTCTGGTCTCCATATCTGCTGCAAGAAGGGCATCAGTATTGGCTGCTCTTTCTTGTAAATAGACATATTTTTATTGTTCACAAGGATAAGATCGTATTGAGTCATCCTAACTTTTTATCTAAACCAGGATATTGTTCTACTGTCTTTTTTCCAGAACCCTGTTCTTTGAAAGAAAAATCAATAAATTTTTTTTGATGTGGTGAGAGCAGTCAATATCTACTTAACCACTTGCCTACTGGGCACTTAAACACCCCTCCTGCCCAGACCAATTTTCAGCTTTCGGTGCTCTCACACTTTGAATGACAATTACTCAGTTGTGCAACACTGTACCCAAATTAATTTTTTGTCCTTTTTTTTTCCCCACAAATAGAGCTTTCTTTTGGTGGTATTTGATCACCTCTGGGTTTTTTATTTTTTGCGCTATAAATGAAAAAATAACGAAAAATTTATCACATCTGATGTACTGGTGGCCGATTTCATTTCTTGCGACCCAAACAAGCCAGGAAAGTACAAATATTTACATATGAGATCAAAATATTTACATATGAGATCATCTCTCATTGGGCACGCCGATCACGCTGTAAACAGCCGCTGTGATTGGCCATTTACAGCGATCTGTGACTGGCTGTGTCCAGGGACGTCCTCCCGGCAGATAGCGAACACGCAACAGCCAACTTTTGGCTATAGCGCAGGCGCAAAGTGGTTAAAGGCGATTGCTCAGATTCGGAAAACAGAAGTTTTTGTTCGTGTTGCCTGAAGGTCCTAAAAGAGGACAGGCAGCATCGAAATCTAATATTCTAAATTGATTTGATAAGTAATCATTCAAGCTTATGGTTTAAAAAGGTGGATTTCACCCTCAAATCAAAATGCACTGCTCTAGGGCATAGTGCTTCCTGGACAACATATAACTTCAGCGCTAAAATGTACAGTTATATCTGAAAAATGATCCTGTCAGAATCAAATCAAAGGTGCGGCTTCATCAAGAGTCGAGTGCCACTGAAAACTTCTGGAGAGAGGTTGACAAGGACTTGTCAAAGACAGTCTCCTGTCATTTTTAACACTTTTTTGGTGAAATGGTAGGGGTACTTTTGTACCCCCTTACCATTTCACACGGGGGGGGGGTGGCCGGGATCTGGGGGTCCCCTTGTTAAAGGGGGCTTCCAGATTCTGAATAAGCCAATCACCCGCAGACCCCCACAACCACCGGCCAGGGTTGTGGGGATGAGGCCCTTGTCCTCAACATGGGGACAGGGTGCTTTTGGGGGGAACCCAAAGCATCCTCCCAATGTTGAGGGCATGTGGCCTGGTACGGTTCAGTAGGGGGGGGCATTGTCTCGTCCCCCCTCTTTTCCTGTGGCCTGCCAGGTCGCATGCTCGGATAAGGGTCTGGTATGGATTTTGAGGGGGGACCCCCACGCCGTTCCCCTTTAAATCCATGCCAGACCTGAAGGGCCCGGTATGGATTTTGAGGGGGACCCCATGCCATTTTTTTGGGGGGGCGGGATTCCCCTTAATATCCATACCAGACCCGAAGGGCCTGGTATGGAATTTCGGGGGACCCCCACGCATTTTTTTTTCTTTTTTTTTAATGCTAACATGACCTGTGTGCAAGTAGCCTTAAAAAAACCCATAGAAGTGAACCAGCGCAATAAAAAAAGAAGTCAAGTTGAGAGATGCGCCTGTTCAACTTATGCAAATGAATCTACGTGGCTTGACATTTACTAAGATTTTGCCGGCGCAGTTAACCAGAGCACTTGAATGGGCGCAATTGCATGCGCAGTGCATAAATTGGCCTAGCGCAGTTCCAAGTGTATTTGCAGGAGCAGCAAGCTTGCTCAGAGAAAGCTACTTTTCTGTTCTATTTTGGGCATATTTCTTACTGGGACAGTCATATCTATACTTCCTTACATCACCCCACATCACCCCAATAATATAGGCACTTCCAGCTTCTTTTAATTCTGAGTTGAAGAGGCCGTGCGCCAGGTCTATAGCGGCACACAGATCGCGGCTCATAGTAAATGGGGAATTGCGCTGTGTTACAGGCGCAAATGGCCATTGCGCGCCGGCGTGCGCCACGACTCATGGCGCAAACCTTTTGTAAATCAGCCCCACTGAATCATTTCAGAAGACAGTCAATCTTAGCTGGTCTGTTTGAATTGTCGCTTGTCAGAGAACCTGAATTATTAAGCAATAGTACTAGAGATCAACAGGGTCAAGGGGCTGCATCCTTCCTGTACGAACAACTTTCAGCAGAAAGATTAGATTATTCCAGCACTATACCATTCGTGCTTTGCAGTATTGAAGGAAAAAATGACCAAAGCCAAGGGTCAGACAATTCATTTAACCACCGATTTGTGGACACCTCCCAGCGGTCAACATGCTTTCTTGTCTTTGACTGCAACCTGGTGGCAGGCCACTGTGCCTGTTGGTGGTGGCACTAATCTAAGAGTTCAAACTTCATCAGGAAGCAGGTCTGCAGCTCAAGACCAGCAGGGTTATAAAGCTTTCCTGCTCCACACAGAATTCCGTGATGATAAACAGTAGTGCCTCTGAAAGGGTCAGGGCCTACCTATATGAAGCACCTTTGCTTCCTACAGTGGACCCTTTGACCTACTGGGATGGTAAGAAAAGCGTGTGGCCTGGTCTTTGCCTGGTTGCCCAGAAACTACTAGTAGTACTATCCTGTCCTCCAACCAGTATGCAAAGTGAGAGTTTTCTCTATTACTGGGAACGTCCTTAATCCACACTGTGCACCACTAACACCTCATTTGATGGAACAAATAACTTTCCTCAAATGTAACCTCCCCAAGCTGGATTATCCTACCCTTAACTTGTGAGACCTGAATCATTGTCACCATATAAAGATAGATGGGATACAGAGGAACCATCCAAATGTTGAGGAAAATCTTTTTTTTCTCTTACCACTTGACAATAGCAGTTGTCTAATCTTTGGTGTGACCCCAAGATTTAAATAAAAATTATATTGTTTTAAGCAATCCAAATTTTTCCCTTTATTCCTTCCATCACCCTTTTTTGTAAGCCCTTGTACACACAGTCGGAAATTCAGACGGGAAAGGTCCATTTGTACCATGTTGTCGGATAATCCGACCGTGTGTGGGCTACATCGGACTTTTTCCATCGGAATGTCCGACCAACAAAGTTTGAGAGCTGGATATAAAATTTTCCGACAACGTGATCCGATCGGACTTTGTCCAATCGTTTGTAGAGAATTACAATCGGACAAAGTGCCACGCATGCTCAGATCAAATTATGAGACCAAAGCTATTGGCTACTAGCCGCAACATAGTCCCATCGCAACAAACCAACGTCATCACGTTCCGAACGATCGGATTTTCCGACAACTTTGTCTGACCGTGTGTATGCAACACCAGTTTCGGACAAAATCCGTCTGACAAAATCAGACGGATTTTGTTGTCAAAATGTATGACCGTGTATACAAGGGCTAATGAGTGTTGTGTATGTGTAGAGTGACTAGAGTGTGTGTGATTGCATAAATGAATGTTGTGTGAATGGACAGTAGCAAGGGTTGAAGCCTTGACGTGGCGCTACTGCTCACGTATTGCTGTCTTTTGTAAATACAAATAGCAACGTGTGCTAATTTAACCATTTTTATATGATGGTCTGGAAATAAGAGACAATGATTAAAGATGACCTCAACAGCATGACAGTTTCTCTTGCTGGAGAGACTGCCAACTCAAGGATCAAAATATGTTACCAACACAACATAGCACACAGAAGCATACAGCTGGAAACGTGATTCTATGCAAAATAGATTAGTTGGAATGGTCAGTGGTCACTGCTGAGCAGCACTCAGATGCCCATGACCCCTCCCATTTGCTATCTCTGACCCTGGGGACACCAGGGCCCTCTCTGATCCTCTGCCTGTTTCATGACCATCTGCAATTGTCTGAAGTCACCAGTGTGAGCCATGTTACTCAAGCCCTGGAAAAGATGACTGCCCTTTGAACTGTTGCCCCTTGTGATTTCGCTAGCCTGTGAACCTCTGTCCGGTTAACTGTTGCCCTCATGATTGTAAGCCTGCAACCTATGCCCTGTGAACTGTTGAGGGCTCTATGGTTAACCCCTGCTGAAACTATCTGCTGTGTATTTTGGTGGGGGGAAAGCACAGTGAAATAGTGTAGAGAGAAATCTCTTAAATTTTCTAAGTTCAGCCTGATGGTTAAACGTAGAAAAAATAGGATTTTCTGTACTCACCGTAGAATCCTTTTCTCTGTAATTCACCGACCAACACAGCTCCTCTCTTAGCCATTGAGTTGTATACCTTACCCTTAGGAGAATACTAGGCAAAGTTGTAATACAACACTCAGAACTTTCAGTTCCGCCCATGGGGGGGCAGGCAGGAGGTATCAACCCTCCTGCCTGCTAGCAGAAGTCAGTACGTCAACAAGCAGTATAACGTAAGGAAAAAAATGAGGGGCGGGTGCTGTGTCAGACGGTGAATTACAGAGAGAAGGATTTTACGGTGAGTACAAAAAAATCCTATTTTCTCTTATATTCACCGACCGACACAGCTCCTCTCTTAGCCATTGGTACGTCCCCAAGCAGTGCCAAATGAGGGGTGTGAAAATAGCATAAACACTTCATCCAGCATGGCAAGTGGGAACAAGTGAAACTTTACTCAAAAAAAGAACAGTACGTGGAGAAACCGGCCTCAACAGTACTGACTACCCACAACCGCACAAAAAACTGTGGAATGTAATGCAACAGTGCAATAACTTAAAGGGTACTGTGTTTTTATCGAAAAACCAGGAAAAAAGGTAAAATATTGCATATTCAATTACAACTATACAGCCACCTGCAAAACTTTGCGGCCAAAAACAGGCATCAGCTGATGCACTGACGTCTACCTTGTAGAACTTGGTAAATGTGTGGACAGATGACAAGGTCACCACCCTACACACCTGAGCGACAGACGCTTGGTGTCGGAAAGCCCAAGACACTCCGATTGCCCTTGTGGAGTGGGCCGTAACCGGAAAGAGGGGCACCTGCCCCTTTAAGGCGTAGGCTTGTACTACAATCTGTCTGATCCACCTGGAAATGGTGGCTGATGAGACCACCATGCCTTTCTTGGGACCAGCTACCGAGACAAACAGTGACTCTGACTTCCGAAAGGGAGCAATGGTAGACAAATACACTTGCAGAGTCCAAACCACGCCCAGAGCATGAAGGGCCATCTCCTTAAGGTGTTTTGGCCTAGGACAGAGAGATGGTAACACCATGTCCTCATTAATGTGCAAAGCCGTGACCACCTTCAGTAGAAAGGATGGTTGCGAACACAACACCACCTTATCCTATGGTTAACCAAATAAGGCGACTTGCAAAACAGGCCACCAGTTCCGAGGCCCTCCTGGCCGATGTGATGGCCACTAGAAAGACCACTTTCTGAAAAAGCGTCAACAGGGGAAACACCCTGATGTTTTTAAGCGGCGGTCTTTGAAGCGCCGATAACACCAGGTTCAAATGCCATGGGGGTAACGGTGGACGCACCAGAGGGACTACATGACTACATACTTAACAAAGGTACTCACTATGAGTGAGACACTATGGGGTCAATGAAATAAGACAGTCAAAGCTGAAACTTGCCCTCTAATAGTGCTTAACGCCAATTTTTGGTCTACTCCTTGCTGAAGAAACAGCAGGATCCTGGATATAGAAAAAGAGCATGGATGCCAACCTTTCTCCTCACATATGGAGATGTAGGCCATCCAGGTATGATGATATATCTTCCTAGAAGATTTTCGTGCTCTCAACATAGTTGGGATCACCGAGTCTGACAGACCCCGGTTACTGAACACTTAAAGCCCGCAATGGTAAAGCAGGATGGAGAATTGGACCCTGAGACAGAAGGCCCTCTTGCAATAGCAGTCGCCAGGGAGCGTCTGCCACGAGACGCACCAGGTCTGCATACCATGGATGCTAAGGCCAATCTGGGGCCACCAGTATTGCTGGGATCCCCTCGGCTTCCACTCTGCGAATCAGACATGGTAACAGCTTCAGTGGAAGAAGGCATAAATCAACTGGTACTGATCCCACGGAGCCACCAGCGCGTCTGACGCGTCCGCCCACGCATCTCTTGTCCTGAACACGAATCTTGGCACCCTCTGATTGAGACGGGAGGCCAGAAGATCCACGTCTGGTGTGCCCCACCTCAGGCACAGTAACCTGAACACCTCTGGATGCAATGCCCATTCTCCTGGGTCCAGCATCTGGCGACTCGGATAGTCCACCTGCCAGTTCTCCACTCCGGGAATGTAAATGGCCGACAAAACCAGTACATGTCGCTCTGCCCACCGAAGTATGTGAGCGAGCTCCTGTGACACGGCTGAGCTTCTTGTCCCCCTTGGTGATTGATGTATGCCACTGCAGTGGCGTTGTCTGGACCCTGATCGGGCATCCTTGCAGTTTCATTGACCAGGTGGAGAGGCACAGCCTGATCGCTCTCAGTTCGAGCACATTGATCGGCAACTCGGATTCTTTCGTCAACCAGAGGCCCTGAGCCGACTGAACCCCCATTATTCCACCCCAGCCGAAAAGGCTGGTGACCGTTGTGATCACTGTCCACTTTAGAGGTAGGAACGACTTTCTGGCCTGAATCACCGGGGACCTCAGCCACCAGATCAGTGATTCTCTGATTGGCTCACCTGAATCTGACGATCCACGGACAACTAAGATTTGTCCCATTTAGACAAGATCTCCTTCTGCAGGACTCGCATGCAAAAGTGAAGTGACGACCACCTGCGGTTCATCAGCAGTCTTACCGCGGATCTGAGAGTCTGCAGCTTGTCTGAAGGGAGAAACTCTCGCTTCCATGGAGTCTAGCAGCAAGCCTAGGTACTCAAAACACTGAGTCGGTACAATCACAGAGTTCTTTAGGTTCAACAGCCACTCAAATTCTTGCAGAGTCTACATGGTGATCACTACATCCTCCTCTAACTCTGAGGCGGAAGATGCTTTCAGGAGGAGATCGTCTAGATATTCCAAAATCGGATCCCACGTTGCCGTAGCAATGTCAAAACCAGAGTCAAAACCTTGGTAAAGACTCAGGGGCTGATGTCAGACTAAAAGGGAGATCCACAAACTGGGAGTGGGCTTCCCCGACTGCAAATCACAGAAACTTCTGCTGCCACAGGCATATGGGTATGTGCAGGTACGCATCCTGGATGTCCAAGGGCGCCAGGGAGTACCCTTTATGGAGTGCAGCAACTACTGGGCGACTGATTCCATTCTGAACCTCTACATCTTAGCAAAGTGATAGAGAGCTTTTGGGTCCAGGATTGGACGTACCCCTTCCTTCTTGGAAACTACAAACCTATTTAAGTAGAATCCTTGGAAGCGTTACAATTCCGGAACCGGTACAACCACCCTGCGACTCAGCAGATCCCTTACTGCCCCCAAGAGGGCCTCCCAGCGAGCCAGGGATATGGGTATGCTGGAATAAGAATCTGCTTGGCAACCAAGAGAGAAACTGTCTTGTAGCCTGAGGAAATCAGATCGCAGGTCCATTGGTCGAAAACCGAGGGGACCACCGGCCTGTAAACTCCCAAAGGCGACCCCCCCCAACCGAGACATGGGTGGGGACAAACCTTCATGCAGTAGCACTTATACTTGCAGGCTTGTTAGGCTTGTGGTTCCAGGGACGTTTTTGTGCATCCGTAGTTGTTCTGTCGGGCTGGGGACGTTATACCGAAGCTCCAGGCGGACGGAAAAGCCGTTAGTGAACGGAAAAAAGAGGGCCCTTGCCTACAGCGTGGCTCCTTAGCCTCCCTGGCTTGTGGGAGTAATACACTGTTACCACCAGTGGCATGCTTACTAATGCCATTCAAAGAGGCTCCAAAGAGCCGTTTGCCAAGGAAGGGAAGATCCGTCAGGGTTTTTTTAGATGCCTGGTCAACAGACCAGCATTTCAGCCAGTCAGGCGTCTCAGCACCACAGCTGACACTGAAACCCTAGAAACAGAGGGAGGTATCCAGGGCCACGTCACAAACATACTTAAGGCCTTGCACTAGTTGGTCTGCCAGTTTCACGCAGACAGGAAAAGCCTGACGTTCTCCCAATTCGTGGTGCAAAAGTTTGAATCTGTCCTTGAATCCTTGAATCTATCAAGGAAAGCAAAACTCAAGAAAACAATTAGTTCTCAACAAAAAAAAATATTTTTAACACTAAAACATCAACCAACTGAAATGAAAAATAAAATAAAATAAACATTTTACATATTATTTATAGAATGTTCTCCCCCAACCTGGTGAGCAGATGCTGTAGGGTCATATTGATCCCAGCCATCTGCTCACCAAGGTACCGAGTAGCCTCCAGTTGCCTCTGAAGGCTACTTTGGTACCTCTCCAGAGCCACATAGTGACGGAGCTGCCGGCGATTGTGGAGGTCCAAGGAGTGACATAGCCTCCTGGTTAAGGCATGGTGTCTCTCTTGGACCTCCACAATGCGCTGCAGATACAAATTCACATGTGGCTCTGGAGGGGGGATGGAGGGTGGAGAATCCTCACCAGGATGCACTGGAGAGGAGGCACTGATGGCTGTGTCCAGGTGGGGGAATAGTGGAGGGTGAAAGGGAACATGCCCTGGAGAATCTGTTGGGGAGGAAGAAGAACAGTCAGCCCAACCAGACACGGGCAGGTCTAAACCTTCGTCCACTGGGTGGAGGTGAAGGACGAAGACTTCACCTGTGAAGAAAAGAAAATACATTAGATAGATAATACAATACACATGACTGCTTTCCCCTAACCTTATATAAAGGCAATTATCTCCCAGCCCTTGTAGACAATCATGTAGCATCTTGAGATGTTTTCACTTCTACATACCAGTTTTCCATTTTTGATATTCACTTCAGTGAGATGCACCTAATCAATTTGTGTGTAGAAGAGTGGTGTCTGTGTCAAACCGCTGCATCATCCCAAATTTGCAGAGCTGTGCAGGAAGGTGTAGTACTGTACTATACTCTGACCGGGGCAGAGCTGTGTGTGCTCCCCAGCCAGAGTACAAAGGGATTGCCCTCTACACACGAGCAGTGTAACTGTAAAGGGGAATCTCCCAAAGATTTTATCCGCTTGGTCGCACGGCTGGCTGGAGAAAATCTTAAAGTGTAATGGAGGCCTAAGTGCTGACCAGTGACCACCACGTAACTAATCTACCTCATCCAGAATGATTGACTGTCGCAAATATGGAAGATCAGTTGCACTTGCAGAAAAACATATCAGCTATACCAGCTATTAATATTAAGTTACATTACACCCACCAAAGAGAAGCCTTTGAATTAGGGATGACCTAATAAAAAGTTGTTTAATAAGGCTACTTTTTAAATGTTATAATTTTGTGTGACCACTGCTTGAATAAGCCCAACTTCTGTTCTAGGCTAGGTAGATCATTACTCACTCCTGGTCTAGGCTAGGATGTATAACAGAGAATTTACAATTACTGAACCTTCAATATCGCAGCAGCTGGTGCTTCATCTGCTTCCCTCTGCTACTGCAGTGGACTGGTCTCTCCCTGAGCTTTCAAGACCTATGCAAGTCTTAACAACTGAGGGTGCATGGAAATGTGTCCGACCACTGGGGATCCAAGGATCAGTATGTCTAAAAAACTTCTAAAACAAAAACCACAAAAAAAAAAAAATGAGCAGTTAAAGAAAAACTCCAGGGTACATGTAAAATATATCAGTAAACAAAACAAACAGCCTTGCTAATGTGCCACACAATACACTCTGGAGTCTGAAATATAGCCTAAAGACTCTATTTTTAAAGACATTTGCCTACACAACGATCTACGTGGTCACAAGGTCATTTACAATTTTTTACTTTAGATGATGCCAAAGAGGAGGCACCAGACATCATGAGGAAAGTGTTAATGCATGCATTAGGGGTATGCCAGAGATTGAACATGTCCAGGGACTGAAAGCCAAAAGTTGGAGATTCTTGTCTGACACACCCCCTCCAGCCTGCTGTGTTATTCACGATGATTGATTATGATTAACAGTGATTGGCTCAAACTGGGAATCTGAACTGCAGCAAGAAGGTGGCGTGATCAGGGAAGTGACATTGAGGAAGTAACAAGCACAGGTGACGCTAACAGGAAGACTGGAATCGGCTGCAGGGGGGACTAATATAATAATTCCAGCTAAACCGAAGCCTTGCAGAATAAAGCACAACCATTTCTAGACAAGGTATGCCATCAGCATTTCATATTTAAAATACTATATATTGCCTGGAAAATACTAAAAAAGTTGTTCTTACTCCCTGGATCTGCAGCGTCTGGCTGGTCACATTCTTCTGGCGCATCCCCAACACCCTCTACAGGGCAGGCCTCCTCCACCTCCTGTTCAACCTCAGTAGTTGTTGATCAATTTAATATAGAAAAGAACATTACAATCTGCAGTGTACAAAAATCTCACACACACTAGTACAAAAACATTGAAACATGTATGATCACTCAGCAGCAGATACCAGCAAGATTATACTAACTTACATGTGGGCGTTGTCGCCTCAGCCTTCTCCACCTCAGTCTCCCCCTCTGACTGGATGATGATACCTATTTAATAAAGGAGAAATGATGAACGTTACAATGTTCATGCTTCAAAGAAATTACTATAAATAAATACTGTATATAGATATATAGATAAAATAAATCCATTAGCATGGCATTAGCATGGTAATTCAAAAATAAAATAAAAAATTAGTAAAAAAAAACGAGGCACTTACCTGTCCTGGTTCCAGCGGCGAGTGCTAGGTGCACCACCACTGATCAGGCGCCTCAGTTCAGAGCGGCAACGTTCTGTCAGATTATGCAAGTTACGCAAGCGCTTGCGACGCAGAGGCTCTACCTGTCACTGCTTCAGCGAGAAGCAATGACACTGGAATCGGCAATGGAAGGCTGGACAAATGGAAAAGGATCCACTGTATTAGTGTCACTGCTACAGTACTTACTGCACGTTGATGACGTGGAGGACTCCTGCTCCTCCGCCCTCTGCTTCTGGCGCTGGTCCTGGATACGATCTTTAAATAAAAACAAAACATGGTAAATGTCGGATGCTTGATAAAAAAAAAATGTCCTGCACAATGCAATGCTGACACCAACCTTGATGAGACAGGAGCTGGGTGATCTCCGCCTCATGGGGGAAGAGAGGCACCTGCTTCCCTCTGCGCCCGCCTGCCTGCGTTTGCACGCTATGGAACTGCAGAACAAAAAGAGAAGAGAAACAGGTTCCATAATTAAACTACCGTATTTTCCGGACTATAAGGCGCACCGGATTATAAGGCGCACTAGCAAATGGCTGCCTGCTAATGGGATATTTCCATATATAAGGCGCACCGGACTATAAGGCGCACTGGATTATAAGGCGCATTTAATGAAACAAAACTCTGAACTCAAAACTTTGGTAATCCCACGAAGCTGCACTGCTTGGATTGGGCATTACGGCCATCTTAGTCAGGAGGTGTGCGCATTCATTCGTTCATTTTCTACGGTCTACCCGCTGCCCCAAAAATGGCTCCTGTTAAGAGACATGCTTACGAAGCGGATTTCAAACTCATCGCTATCAGTCACGCAGTAGAACAACCTGAGAGAGGTTTATGGTACGTCGGTTTACGGTAAGAGACCGGGTGGCTTTTTCCACAAATCTCCATCCCTATTGATCTGTGACTCCATGCGCGCCCATCTGACAGATACTGTCAAAGCCCAAGTAAAGAAAACTTATTCGGTGCTTGCCATCATTCCGGGTGCATTAACCAAAGAACTCCAGCGATGTCAACAGGTCATATATAAGGCGCACTGCATTATAAGGCGCACGATCGATTTTGTGAGAAAATTTAGGGCTTTTAAGTGCGCCTTATAGTCCGAAAAATACGGTACAATTGTAATCTGAAAATTACATCAACACATGAAACAATTGTAGAATGAACCCGTAGTATGAAACAATGCAAATGGAATTTTTGGATTAGGCAAATTTTTTGCATGTAGCACAATATTTGCATATTTTTTTTATTTACCAAATTTATTTTAAGAAAAAAAGCACCTAATTAGGTGCTTGTGTGAACTGTGTATGGTGTAAATTTATTTTCTTGTTTCTTTTGCAAAGCATTAACCACTTGTGGATTTGGGCCGTCCGCATATGGTGGCAGGTCCGCAAGCTGCTTAAGTCCAGCCACCATAACAACATTTTTTTTTTAAATATTTCAATAACAAAAAAATTTAAAACCCAGCAGTGACCTAATGCCACCAATAAAAGCTCTATAAGTGGGGGGGAAAGGGCATACATTAAAGCGGAGGTCCACCCTAAAGTGGAGCTTCCGCTCATTGGAACCCTCCCCCCCTCCGGCGCCACAATTGGCACCTTTCAGGGGGGAGGGGGGTACAGGTATCTGCACCCACTTCCAGCATAGATATCTGCAGAAGGTACGCCCCTTTCCGCAGAATCTACGCCCCTTTCCGAAGGTCCCCCGCTGTCTGCTGGGAAACACACGGATCCCAGAGACAGCGGGGACCATCCTTATTGCGAACCGGGAAATGAAGCTGCAAGGCTCCACTTCCTGATTCCCATACCCAAGATGGCGGCGGCAGCACCCGAGAGACGATCGAGAGATCGGCTTCGGGTGCCGACATCGCGGGCGCGCTGGGCGGGTAAGTGTCATTATTTTAAAAGTCAGCAGCTGCAGTATTTGTAGCTGCTGGCTTTTAAAAAAAAAACGGCAGACTCCCGCTTTAAATTTGGGTAGTACATCGCAGCAGTGTGCAATTGTCAGTTAAAGCTGCAGCATGCTATGGCCTGGTCAGAAAGGGGGCGTAACCTACAGGTGGTCAAGTGGAACTTAAAAGCACTTACTACTCAGTTTAGTAGTGATAAGTTGATAACTAAGAACAAATAATGGCCATGGAAATATTCCTCTTACAATGATCATGGCGATAATATTTATGTGCAAACTATGCTTTCATGTGTAGGCTAGTAGGCACACCTATGCGCAAATTAGGTTTTACACAGGAGGGAGGATAAACTGAAAATAATTTATTCCTTTTAAAAAAAAGTTTCACTTAACTTTACTGACATCACATGTGATAGCAATAATATATGTTTATGTGTGGGTGTGTGTGGTGTTGGACTTGTTTTTGGACATAATATGTGATTTCATTTTTAACCATTTGCTGACCGGCTCACGCCGACATATGTCGCCAGAATTGCACGGCTGTACAAAGTAACATGACATCGGGACCCGCAGACTCGATATCCACCAGGTGCCGGCGATCATGTCATGGAGCTGAAGAACAGGGAGATGCCAGTTTAAACAATGGGGAGCCACGTCGCACGACCACGCAATTGTCAGTTAAAGCGACGCAGTGCCAAATAGCAAAAAGTGGCACGGTCATTTGGCAGCCAAATCCTCCGGGGCTGAAGTGGTTAAAATGTAAAAAAAAATTAAAAATCAGACACGTTGGTTGCAGCTTGTGTCTCCCTCCTGTGCTGCTGCTTTTTGGTTGATGCTGGTGGTGGTGGGGATGTTGCTGCTGCTGCCTCCATGATACTAGTAGTACTAGCAGATGTAGATGGCCCAGGAACGTCCTCCAATGCCTCCATGTTGCTCTCGCAATGGGTTGCCGCCATATTCGTTATCACTATCTGACACCTGACACTGCTGAGACTTAGACCATTCATTCAAGTTGAATGACGGAGATTCGACAAAGCAACGAAAAACACACACGTTTATAATAATATTCGACGGAGCATCGAAACTGTACGACGCTGCAATCGTACATTTCCGGAGTCAAATGATCCGCCTATAGGCTATAGAAAAATTTGAATGTTGGTTGACTAGTAAATAATTAATAAATATTATATTACTAGTCATTACGGACATTAGAATCCTACTATAGCTTGTATCGAAATATTTGACCGGGAATGTACGATTGCAGCTTCATACAGTGAGTTTCACTGCTCCGTCGAATCTTCTTTAAACATTTGACAGACACCATAAGCCTTCATTGACAGAATCAACCTTAATTCATTTGGATTTTCAGACGAATGCAATTTTTGAACAAAAAACTAAATAAATAAAAACCAATTTCGGGAGTAACTAAATAAATTTATTTTTCAGACGAAAACAAAATTTCCCAAATGAAATATTTCAGTCTGCACATGTCTATTGGTGAGTATGTTTTGCTGGAAGCTGCATTTCTGTGTACATGATCAACCCCTTCCCGACCAGCGGCCGTAGTTGTACATTCCATACATGAAGGTAAAAAATATTGTCTGCGGCAGCAGCCCCCCCCCCAACTTCCCAAATAATTACCTGAGCCCCATCTCGCTCCAGTGATGTGCAAAGTTTCTCACTGGTCGCTTCCTTCTTATTGGCTGAGACAGCAGCGGAAGCCAATGGCTGTCAAAACAGCCAGTGAGCCAATGAGGAACGCGGTAAATGGACACACAGAGCAGCGGCTTGGAAGCAAGCCTGCTTGGGTGCACCCATAGCAAGCACCTGGCTCCGCCCTCGGCAGGAGGGCGGAGCCAGGTGCACAGGCAGGGGACACAAGAAGAGGTTTGGGGATGCTCTGTATGACAAGTTTGTTATTTTAAAATTAATATTTTAATATCACTTTATGTCCCCCCATCCCTGTACGCTGTTACGGCGTTTCATGACGCAGGCATGAACACGCCCCGGATCTGGGGTATATCAGTGGCGGGCTCTTTGGCCGGCTCAATCCCTGCACTATCGCCTCTGGGAATGTCCAATCGGCACAACTCTCTGCAACCTTAGGTAAATACATCTGTTACACTTCATTTATCTATATGTGGCACATAATGGTTAATCACATTCTCTAGCGATCATATTTACACTCAAGGCACTCACACACATAATTTAATTATATTTCTTTTATATATCCACAATGGCACTATTAGTTTACACATATACCTTATCAAATTGTTCTTTACTAATTACTCCACATTTCCTATTTTCGTCACTAGTATTGCAAATTCACGGTGGTACACTTGCACATTCCCGAGCGATGTTGCAGTGTGATGTTCCGGTGATTGTGTCGGCTGGTTCTCCCTGGTCCGGGGTCCACCCATTTTGGGGATGTTCTTTGCCTCAACCCCGTTTGAGACCGTATGTAGCCCAGACTACCACTAAATTTCACTCTAGGAGTTCTTTGATCCTATTTATTGGCGTCTAGTGAGTATTTTGGAAATTATATATCCCTTTTGACCTACCCCCTACCCAAATAGACTATTCCCTTTGTTATTAAATTAAAATGTATTTATTTCATCTCTCCCCAGCCCATATCTATATGCATCTGACTCCTGAAGATTGGTACAAAACCATGAAACGCGTAGAGTTAATATCTTATGGATGCGTCAAAATTATTTCCCTTCTCCCCTTTTTTTTTTTTTTTTTTGCACAATCTTCAATGTATTGCTTTGTTGATTCTTATTTTATATATACATGGCTGTACTAACCACATCAATTGCCTTCTGTATCCTCATCATTGGTATCACCTTGTCCAACGATCAATTGTATTAAATATTTTATACGAATTTTACTTTGGAAATCTTGTGATTACGGTATTATTATAAGTATTATTAAATTTTTGACATAGCAGTGATTCTGTGGAATATGTTACCATATGACCTTACCATTCAGGCATCAGAAACAGTTAACTAATGATTGGCTTGCCTCATTTAAAGTCCCAGTTCCATTCTCTTCACATGTTTTACCCAATTTAGGGATGGGGGCAAGCCAATATTCAACTTAGAATTGGGTCAGGTCACAATTTCTTTCTAAATTTTGACCAAATATGGGTGGAAGACACCTACCTTGGACCTGACCCAATCCCACTTTGAAACAATTTCTATTAATGAATAGAGAAAGCAAAAAAAGTCAATTTACTATTGGCCAACATAATTAATATAATATAATTTTAAATATACTCATTTGTTGTTATTTTCATTTTTATTGTACCTATTTAATCAATATCGACCCAATTAATTTCATCAAAAAGAACATTCTTTTCATTTTTCTTTAAAACGTCTCCCCTTTCAATATTTTTTAACAAAATTATTTAAATTTTTTTTTTTTTTTTTTTTTTCATATTATATTTTTTTATACCCCTTTGAGTGACGGTGGGACTGGTGCACTTTGGTTTCTATTTCGGGGTTGCGATGTGCCTAGTTCGCTTCCCCCGCCCATCTTTTTACTGATGGGGGTGGGACGTGACCTCGGCGCATCGGTGTCATGGCAACACGCTCTGCATGCAGCGTCATTTGACGCTGCATTGTAGGAGTTAGTGTTTTTTGTCAACATACGTCTTTGCGTCGGATGGGCGGGCATCCACCGCGATCATCAGCTCGCGGAGGAAGAGTCCCCCCATCCCTGTACGCTGTTACGGCGTTTCATGACGCAGGCATGAACACGCCCCGGATCTGGGGTATATCAGTGGCGGGCTCTTTGGCCGGCTCAATCCCTGCACTATCGCCTCTGGGAATGTCCAATCGGCACAACTCTCTGCAACCTTAGGTAAATACATCTGTTACACTTCATTTATCTATATGTGGCACATAATGGTTAATCACATTCTCTAGCGATCATATTTACACTCAAGGCACTCACACACATAATTTAATTATATTTCTTTTATATATCCACAATGGCACTATTAGTTTACACATATACCTTATCAAATTGTTCTTTACTAATTACTCCACATTTCCTATTTTCGTCACTAGTATTGCAAATTCACGGTGGTACACTTGCACATTCCCGAGCGATGTTGCAGTGTGATGTTCCGGTGACTGTGTCGGCTGGTTCTCCCTGGTCCGGGGTCCACCCATTTTGGGGATGTTCTTTGCCTCAACCCCGTTTGAGACCGTATGTAGCCCAGACTACCACTAAATTTCACTCTAGGAGTTCTTTGATCCTATTTATTGGCGTCTAGTGAGTATTTTGGAAATTATATATCCCTTTTGACCTACCCCCTACCCAAATAGACTATTCCCTTTGTTATTAAATTAAAATGTATTTATTTCATCTCTCCCCAGCCCATATCTATATGCATCTGACTCCTGAAGATTGGTACAAAACCATGAAACGCGTAGAGTTAATATCTTATGGATGCGTCAAAATTATTTCCCTTCTCCCCTTTTTTTTTTTTTTTTTTGCACAATCTTCAATGTATTGCTTTGTTGATTCTTATTTTATATATACATGGCTGTACTAACCACATCAATTGCCTTCTGTATCCTCATCATTGGTATCACCTTGTCCAACGATCAATTGTATTAAATATTTTATACGAATTTTACTTTGGAAATCTTGTGATTACGGTATTATTATAAGTATTATTAAATTATTGACATAGCAGTGATTCTGTGGAATATGTTACCATATGACCTTAACATTCAGGCATCAGAAACAGTTAACTAATGATTGGCTTGCCTCATTTAAAGTCCCAGTTCCATTCTCTTCACATGTTTTATCACTTTATGTCTCTCCAGGTATCCACTAAATTGTGTTCTGTAAGTATAGCATTGAGACCATAGGCGTAACTAGAACTTTCAGGGCCCAAGGGCAAGAACCCTTCCCATTGATACAGGTAATATGTACTCCCATTGCAGGGCCCTTTATTACAGTACCACATTGGATCCCTTTCACATGTTCTGCGGTGGATCTAGTAGATCCACCATTTGTGTTAGAAGGACTATAAATTGTGTTGATCAGTAGAACAGTGAACGGTGTCAACATGGCAGCAGGATTTGTCAGTAACGCAGTGCACATGGTCAGTAGGGCAGTGGATGGGGTAAATAGGGCAGAGGGCTAGGTCAGTAGTTTTCAATTTTTGTTACTTTATTTTTACAATTTTTTTTTAGGAGCTCCATTGTGGGTCTTTGGTGAGATATCAGGGGTCTAAACAGGCCTCAGATGTGTCACCTTTGAGATAGAGGATTGAGGACAGAACCCTCAATCTCCTTCTCGGACTGGTCCGAGGCTGACAGCAGATCCAATCTGTAGTGCCTTATAAATGTGGAGAAGCTGGACCACATGGCTGCCTTACAGATCTGTTCCTGTGATGCACCAGCCCTCTCTTCCCAGGAAGCTGGCACTGCCTATTTGGAGTGGGGCATTATTCCCTCAGGAGGTTCTCTACCTAATGCCAGGTAGGCTTCTTTGATAGCCTGCTTTAGCTATCTTCCCAAGGTACTCATGGATGCTTTCTCTCCTTTGTGTGCTCCTGCTGAAAGGGCGAACAGGGAAGATGATTTCCTGAGGTCTTTCGTTACTTCCGGGTACCTTAACCACTTCCATACCGCTGAACGTCATATGACATCCTCAGCTTTCAGTGGAGATATCTGAATGATGCCTGCAGCTACAGGCATCATCCAGATATTGTTTTTAGAGCCGGCAATTCTGAGCACAATAAGAATGATTATAGCGGCTGCGCGAACTTTAGAACCTTATTAAAGTCTATGGGACTCGACCGTTTGAAATCAAAAGTGCTAATTTTAAAAGCTAATATGCAAGTTATTGTCCTAAAAATGGTTTGGGGACCCGGCTTCTTCCCCAGGGGACATATATCAATGAAAAAAAAAGTTTTAAAAACCTGACGTTTTTATGGGGAGCACCAATTTTAACCACTTAACAACCGCTCATAGCCAATTAACGGCTTCAGGGCAGTTGTTTAACTCTGAGAGGCCGTTAATTAACGGCCTCCCAGAATTCTGCTCTCGCGCGCACACGAGGGCATCCGTGACCGCCCGGTCCAGTGGACCCGGCACATCACGGATCACGGTAAACGGCCGCTCATCGCGGCCGTTTACCACGTGATCGTTCCATCAAATGACGGAGTGATCACTTGTAAACAAACCGGCGTCATAACATCCCCCTCCCCCTCTCTGTACCGATCGGTACAGCGCCGGGGAAAGAGATCAGTGTCAGCAGCGCTGTGGGCTGCATCTGCAGTGCCCACATCGCTGCTCACCGAATTTAACCCCTCCATACCCAGCCAATACTCTGCAATGCCCCGCCAATACTCTGCAATGCCCCGCCAATACTCTGCAATGCCCCGCCAATACTCTGCAATACCAGCCAATACCCAATACTCTGCAATACCCGCCAATACCCCGCCAATACTCTGCAATACCCCGCCAATACTCTGCAATACCCCGCCAATACTCTGCAATACCCTGCCAATACTCTGCAATACCCCGCCAATACCCCGCCAATACCCCGCCATAAATTGTCATACCCAGCCATACTTGGAGATACCCTGCAATACCAAGCCATACACGGAGTCACCCAGCCATACTCGGTGATACCCTGCAATACCCAGCCATAGACGCCCCCCCCCTCGCCGCCCTCCGGTGCTTCTACCAACTCACCAATACGATCAAAGCCAGAATCTTTTTATTTTTATTTCAGGCTTCCCAGCCTAGAGGTGAGATGTGGGGTCTTATTGACCCCCAGATCTCACTGTAAAGAGCACCTGTCATCCCATATTCCTATTACAAGGGATGTTTACATTCCTTGTAATAGGGATAAAAGTGATCAAAAATTTATTTTTGGGGAAAAAAATGTCAAACTAAAATAAAGTAAAATTAACAATAAAAAAATAAAAAATATTTAAAGCACCCCTGTCCCCCATGTGCTCGCATGCAGAAGCGAACGCATACGTAAGCCCCGCCCACATATGAAAACAGTGTTCAAACCACACATGTGAGGAGTGAGAGCAATAATTCTAGCCCTAGACCTCCTCTGTAACTCAAAACATGTAACCAGTAAAAAAAAATTTAAAGCGTCGCCTATGGGGATTTTTAAGTAGCGACGTTTGGCGCCATTCCACGGCGTGTGCAATTTTGAAGAGTGACATGTTAGGTATCTATTTACTCAGCATAACTTCATCTTTCACTTTATGCAAAAATTTGGCTAACTTTACCGTTTTTTTTTTTTTTAAGCACAAAACTGTTTTTTTCCCCAAAAAAACGCGTTTGAAAAATTGCTGCGCAAATACCGTGCGAGATAAAAATTTGCAACGACCACCATTGTATTCTCTAGGGTCTAAAAAAAAAATATATAATGTTTTGGGGTTCTATGTAATTTTCTATCAAATAAATGATGATTTTTACATGTAGGAGAAAAATGTCAGAATTGTCCTGGGTGCTCCAGAACGCCTGATGGTGCTTCCTGCATTTTGGGTCTCTGTATGTGGCCACGCTGTGTGAAAAACTCACACCTGTGGTATCGCCGTATTCGGGAGTAATAGCAGAATGTGTTTTGGGGTGTAATTTGTGGTATGCATATGCTGTGTGTGAGAAATAAACTGATAATATGACAATTTTGTGAAAAGAAAAAAAAAGGAAAAAAAGAAATCTTGATTTTGCTAAGAATTCTAGGAAAAAATGACAACTTCAAAAACCTCACCATGCCTCTTACTAAATACCTTGCAATGTCTTCTTTCCAAAAAGGGGTCATTTGGGGGGTATTTGTAATTTTATGGCATGTTAGGGTCTCAAGAATTGAAATAGGGCGTCAGTACTTCAGGTGTGATCAATTTTTAGATATTGGCACCATAGCTTGTGGACTCCACTCCATAATATCCACCAATTTGTACTTATTTTTACCAAAGATATGTAGTGGTATAAATTTTGGCCAAAATTTATGAAGAAAAATTACTAATCTGCTAAATTTTATAACAGAAACGAAGAAAAATTCATTTTTTTACAGAATTTTCGGTCATTTTTTCTTTTATAGCACAAAAATAAAAAACCGAGAGGAGATTAAATACCACCAAAAGAAAGCTCTATTTGTGTGAAAAAAAGGACAAAAATGTCATATGGGTACAGTGTTGCATGACTGAGTAATTGTCATTCAAAATGTGAGAGCACCAAAAGCTGAAAATTGGTCTGGTTATTAAGGGTGTTTAAAGAGGAAGTAAACCCTGATGGGTTTACTTCCTCTTTTTTTCCCTGCAAAGGTAAAGCATAATGGACTACTATGCATCGCATAGTAGCTCATTATGTGTCACTTACCTGACACAGGAGCCAGCGAAGTCGCCGCTGTCCCCTGTAGTCCGCCGCATCCATCTTGCTGGTGGCGTCTCGCAGCTCCGACGAATGGCAGCGGCGAAGCCGCGATGACGTCACTCCCGCGCATGCGCACGGGAGTCGCGTCTCGCAGCTCCGCCGCTGCCATTCGGCGAAGCCGCGATGACGTCACTCCCGCGCATGCGCACGGGAGTCGACAAATTAGGCAAATCCATTCTTGGACTTGCCGCATTTAGTGCGCCTGCGCGCCGCTGTCTACGGCGCATGCGCCGTAGACAGCGCTGCCCATTTTCGGGCAAATATCTCCTAAACCATATAGGTTTAGGAGATATTGCTTGGACCTACAGGTAAGCCTTAATCTAGGCTTACCTGTAGGTCAAAGTGGTTTGAAAGGGTTTACTTCCTCTTTAAGTGCCCAGTGGTCAATGATTGATCATAAACATATGAGATCATCTCCCAGCGGCGCTCTCCTCCTCACACAGACAGCGTGTGTGGAGGGAGAGATGAACGGCTGCAGCGGCCGTAAGTAAAAAAAAAAAAACTAAAATAAAGTGCCATTCGCCCCAGTGCCATCCGCCCCCAGTGCCACCTGTCCCCAGTGCCACGTATAAGTGCCATCTGTCATCAGTGCCACTTGTCATCAGTGCCACCTGTCAGTGTCACGTGCCATCTGTTATCAGTGTCACGTGTCATCAATGCCACTTATTTGAGAGAAATAACCTATTACACTGACAATTTTGTGGAAAAAAAGTTAAAAAAAATAAAAAATCTTCGTTTTGCAAAGAATTCTGGGAAAAAATGACATCAAAAAGCTCGCCATGCCTCTTACTAAATACCTTGGAATGTCTACTTTCAGAAAAGGGGTCATTTGGGGGGTATTTCTACTTTCCTTGCTTGTTGGGTCACAAGAAATTAGATGGGCCACCAGTACATCAGATGTGATGAATTTTGTATGATTCACACCATAGCTTGTAGACTCTCTAACTTTCACAAAGACCAAATAATATCCACTAATTTGGGTTATTTTTACCAAAGATATGTAGCAGTATAAATTGTGGCCAAAATTTATGAAGAAAAATTTATAATTTGCATAATTTTATCACAGAAACAAAGAAAAATGTTTTTTTTTTTTTTTTAAATGCGGTCTTTTTTCATTTATAGAGCAAAAAATAAAAAACCCAGAGGTGATCAAATACCACCAAAAGAAAGATCTATTTGTGGGGAAAAAAAAGACAAAAAAATTCATTTGCTTACAGTGTTGCATGACTAAGTAATTGTCATTCAAATTGTGAGAGCAACGAAAGCTGAAAATTGGTCTGGGCAGGAGGGGTGTTTAAGTGCCCAGTAGGCAAGTGGTTAAGTACCGAAGTTTGGCGCCATACCACAAGTGTTCGCAATTATAAAGCGTGTGAAGTATTGTCAGGGCTAGTCAGCCCTTCCTTCTCTGAGCTGGCCAGCTCTCATCTCTCTCCACAGTTTACCAGCTGTTGTGGATCTGTTCAGCAGTTACGCCTATTTAAGATCTGCAGCTCACTTCATTCCTGCCTTCAGTTTGCCATAGCGTTACAGGCGCTCCTGAGTCACACGGCTCACCTGGAATCCCCCACTGTGGCTGCTCCGGTAAAACCTGAGTTGCAGGCCGTCCTCTATAAGAGGTATGTCTGGTTCCGTCGTGCTTCCCCAGCGATTTGGGGGCTATCCAGTTCGATGCAGAGGGTTTCTCAACGAGGTTGAGATTTACTTTGAGATGCTGCCCCAGGCGTTTCCCACGGACAGAAGCAAAGTAGGTTTTGTGATATCTTTGCTTTCCGAGAGAGTCTTGGCCTGCACAAACCCTCTATGGGAAACACAAAAATCTGTTGTCTTCGGTTACCCTCACTTAGTGGCCTCCTTTAAAAGGGTATTTGACATTCCCGCACGCTCCGCTTCTGCTGCTAAGTGCCTCATGTCCATCAGCGTACAAGAACTGTTGCCGACTACGCCATTGAGTTCCCGTACTCTGGCAGCAGAGGTTGCTTCGAACAATGAGGCCCTCGTGGCTGCTTTTTCTCATGGTCTCTTGGATTCCATCAAGGATGAGAGAGCAGCCCGAGATATACCCACTGAGCTGGAGAGCTTGATCTCGTTTGCCATCCTCATTGACTCCAGACTCAGAGAAAGACTTTCTTTTAAGGAGCGCTTGCAGAAGCCTCCTGTACATTTGCCTCCAAGCTTTGCAGTCCTACCCTGCCTCCCAGGCCTCCTGGTACCGAGTCGCTCAGTGAAAATGAACCCATGCACTTGGGCCTCACACGTTTCTTTGTGGATGAGAGAGGGTTTAGGAGGAGGGAGAGATTGTGGCCAGGCAGGTCACTTTTTGAAGTCTTGTCCTACCCATCCAGGGAATGCCCAAACCTTGGGGTCCTGTCATGGACCGACCTTAAGTGGCGTTGTTTCGTCCCGTTATCCAGAAGGATAAGCCCTTGGTTTCGGTCAACCCTTTCTTGGGCCGAGTCGTCCATCGAGATACAGGCTCTAATCGACTCTGGGGCTGCAGGCCTGTTCATTGATGCTGCATTTGTTTCGCAGCACTCAATTCCGCTGCAGCTGCGTGACACTCCATTTGCCATTGAGGCTCTTAACGGGAGACCTTTACAGCCTGCCCATGTGACTCATGAGAAGGTTCCATTGTCCATGGCCATAGGGGCTCTTCACCATGAGATAATCCAATTCCAAGTTATTTCCTCACCTAGGTTTCCGCTGATTATTGGTTGTCCTTGGTTACAGGGGCACAACCCCTCTTTTGATTGGCTCCGTGCTGAGGTTCTCTTCTGGTCACCACAATGCAGTGAGACATGCTTCCAGAAGGTAGCCAAGGTCCTGTGCACCTCTTCACTTTCCTCCTTGCCGGAGGGGTACCGCGATTTTAGCGATGTCTTTGACAATGGTCAAGCCGGTAGTTTGCATCCACACCGGCCTTATGATTGTGCAATTGACCTTCAACCTGGTGCCATACCTCCTCGTGGCCGGGTTTACCCTTCAGTCTTGGAGGATAAGGCCATGGAGGATTATGTTGCAGACGCACTTTCTTGAGGTTTCATCCGCAAATCCTCATCTCCTGCTGGTGCTGGTTTCTTATTTGTGAAGAAGAGTGGTGAACTGGGACCTTGTATTGATTATAGGGGTCTCAATTGTTTCACGATTAAGAATGCCTACCCGATCCTGTTCATTACAGAGTTATTTGACTGCCTCAAGGGAGCAACGGTTTTCAGGAATCTTGACTTGAGAGGGGCATACAATTTTGTGCGGATTAAGGAGGGCGACTGTGTTTAATACCACAACAGGCCATTATGAGTATCTCGTAATGCCTTTTGGCCTTTGTAAGGCCCCGGCAGTTTTCCAGGAATTTATTAACGATGTCCTCCGAGATTTGTTGCAGTTGTGTGTGGTGGTTTATCTCGATGATATCCTCATATTTTCAAAGTCCCTGGAGAGCCACCACACAGACGTCTGTTGTGTGCTTCAGAAACTAAGAGAAAACAATCTCTATTGTAAACCGGAGAAGTGCAAGTTCCATCGTGAACAGGTTAAATTCTTGGGCTTCCATGTCATTTCCACTGCTGGATTTTCAATGGACCCAGAGAAACTTTCTGCAGTCCTACAGTGGCCCCGACCCGTGGCTTTACGTCATCTGCAGTGTTTCCTGGGCTCTGCCAACAATTATCGGAAGTTTATTCGTAACTTCTCATCTCTGGTCAAGCCCCTGACTGATATGACCAGAAAGGACGGTAACCCACAGAGTTGGTCTTCAGAGTCCATTAAGGCCTTTGAGACTCTCAAGGCTGCCTTTGTTTCTGATCCAGTGTTGGCACATCCTGATCCTATGTTTCCTTTTATCCTAGAAGTTGATGCTTCTGAGACTGGCCCCCTTTTGTCTCAATGTCCTACCTCTGAGAGCGCTATGCATCCATGTGGCTACTTTTCCAAGAACCCATTTTTTGCTCAGGAGATCTTTCTAACATGGGCTACTCAAGGTGATTCTCAGACAGGGGTAGTCAGTTTGTCTCCCGATTCTGGCGAGCCTTTTGTGCACAGTTGGGAATTCAGCTTGATTTCTCCTCTGCATATCACCCGCAGTCTAATGGGGCCGCCGAATCAGTCCTTTGAGAAATTCCTACATTGCTATATTTCTGACCATCTCAACAACTTGTCAGACCTATTACCATAGGCTGTTTGCTCACAACAGTGCCTTGAAATCTGCTTCCCAATTGTCTCCATTTATGGCGAATTAGGGTTTCCAACCTTTCATGTTGCCTGACTCGTCTGTTCCGCAGAGTATTCCTGCGTTAGAGGAGCATCTCCATGCTGTTCATTCCACTTGGGCACAAGTCCAAGAGGCTTTGCGTCATGCTGATAGGTACAGACTCCATGCTGACCGCAGATGCCTGCCTGCTCCTTCCTAACATCTTGCAACCTCCAACTTCGTGTTCCCTCACTGAATTTCGCACCTCAGTTTACTGGGCCTTTCCATATCCTTTGTGGGATTAACCCAGTGGCTTACACACTGGACCTTCCTCCTAGTATGCGCATCTAAAATGTGTTTCAGGTCTCCTTATTGAAACGGTTGGTCTGCAACTTCTTTACCACCTCGTGCCACGTCCTCACCCTATACAGGTTGAGAACTATGAGGAGTATGAGGTACAATCCATTGTTGACTCCCCTAGGTTCCATGGACGCATACACTACGTGGTGCATTGGAAGGGGTACAGTCTGGAGGAACACTCCTGGGTCTCCATCCTTGCTCCTGCCCTCCTCCATGATTTCCATAGATGTTTTCCCCTGATGCCCGGTGGTCCTCCGAGGGGAGAAGGGGTACTGTCAGAGCTTCTCAGCTGTCAGCTAATTGCCAACTCTCATCTCTCTTCACAGTTTACCAGCTGTTGTGGGTCTACTTGTCAGTCCCGCCTACTTAAGATTTGCAACTCACTTCATTCCTGCCTTCACCTTGGTCACATCACAAGAAAACATTTCCTGCGTTCCTGTTTAAAGACTGGCTTTGCTGACATCCCTTCTGGCTGATTACCTCATCTGATTACTGGACTCTGGCTTGGCTAATTACCCGATCTGGTTACTGGACTCTGGTAATCCTTTGACTACACTTACTCTAGTTACCTTTTTATTAATAAACACATGTGATTTTACTGTACTTCTGTCTCGGTCTGATTCATGGTTTCTGACAGGTATCAATTTACTTGGCGTAACATCTGTCACATTATAACAAAAAAAAAAAGTCTACACACCCCTGTTAAAATGTCAGGTTTCTGCAATGTAAAAAAAAAAAATGAGACAAGGATAAAACATTTCAGAACTTTCTCCACTTTTAATGTGACCTATAAACTGTACAACTCAATTGGAAAACAAATTGAAATCTTTTGGGGGGGGGGGGGGGGAGTAAAAATAAAATAATGTGGTTGCATACCTTCTTATAACTGAGGATGTTCAGAATTAACCACTTCAGCCTTGGAAGGATTTGCCCCCTTAATGACCAGGCAATTATTTGTGATCAGGCGCTGTGTCGCTTTAAAGTGGTTGTAAACCCTTACAACACACTTTGACCTACAGGTAAGCCTAGATTAAAGCTTACCTGTAGGTCCAAGAAATATCTCCTAAACCTATACGGTTTAGGAGATATTTTCCCGAAGACAGGCACCGCTGTCTACGGCGCGGTGAAGATGCCGCGCGTGTCGGCTCCCGTGCGCATGCGTGGGAGTGACGTCATCACGGCTTCGCTGAATGACAGCGGCGGAGCTGCGAGACCCCACCGAGAAGATGGATGCGCCGGACTACAGGGGACAGCGGTGACATCGCTGGCTCCTGTGTCAGGTAAGTGACACATAATGGACTACTATGCGATGCATAGTAGTCCATTATGCTTTGCCTTTGCAGGGAATGAAAGAGGAAGTAAACCCAATGCGCGGTCATTCGACACTGCTGTACCCAAACAAAATTTTTGTCTTTTTTTTCCCACAAATAAAGCTTTCTTTTGGTGGTATTTGATCACCTCTGCAGTTTTTATTTTATTTTGCGCTTTAACCCTTTCATGACTAAGCCTATTTCTGAAATGTGTTGCTTGCAAGTTAAAATCCATATTTTTTGCTAGAAAATTACTTAGAAACCCAAACATTATATATATTTTTGTAGCAGAGAATCTAGAGAATAAAATGGCGATCGTTGCAATATTTTATGTCACACTGTATTTGCGCAGCGGTCTTTCAAATGCAATTTTTAAGGAAAAAAAGACACTTTCATGAATTAAAATAAAACTAAACAGTAAAGTTAACCCAATTCTTTTGTATAGTGTGAAAGAATGTTTTGCTGAGTAAACAGATACCCAACATGTCATGCTTTGAAATTGCGCACACTCGTGGAATGGGACAAACTAGGGTACCTAAAAATCACGATTACTGGGTTAGCGTTACAGAGGTGGTCTAATGCTAGAATTATTGCCCTCGCTCTGAAGATCGCAGCAATACCTCACATGTGCAATTTGAACACCGTTTACATATGCAGACGCGACTTAGGTGTGCGCTTTATTTGCTGCGCGGGCTTGAGGGGACGGGGAGCTTAATAAAAATATATATATTATTTATTTTATTTTGTTACATTGTTACTTTAAAAAAAAAAATGTGATCGCTTTTATTGCTGTTTTTTTATACTCTTTATAGAGGGATGGGGGGTCCAAAAGACCCCAATTCCCTCTTTTGCACTTCAAAGTATTCAGATCGCCAAAAACAGCGTTTATGAATACTGTAATTTTTTTTTTAAAACTGCGCCATTGGCAGTCGAGTAAACCGGAAGCGACGTCACATTGCTTCCGTGTTTATAGAAAGAGGACTGTAACAAAGCCATTGCCATCGTTACAATCTTACTCTAGCCAGCGGAAGTGCCAGATCATGTCTCGGGTCTCCTGAACGGGAGGCCCGGGAAGAGTGCCAGAAGGCGGCGGGACATCCCCTCTCGCTCCACCGGTGTAACAGCCGAGTGCCTTTTAGCCCGCTCTAAAAAACGGTACCAGGATGATGCTTGCAGCTGCAGGCATCATCCTGGTATAACACCTTAAAGCCAAGGCCGCATATGTGCATACAGTCGGTGGGAAGGTGTTGAGAGACAATTTAAAAAAAAAAAAAAAAAACACAATTTGTTTTAGCTTTTTGCTATATTACATATCCAAAAAAAACAAAATGAAAAAAAAAAATAAACAAATGTATTCATCAGTTTGGACCGATATATATTCTTCTAAATATTTTTGGTTAAAAAAAAAAAAAAAATTAAAAATCGGAATAGGTGTATATTGATTGGTTTACACAAAACTTATGGCGTCTACAAACTATGGGATAGATTTAGGGACTTTTTTAAAAATTCATATGTTTTTTTTACTGGTAATGGCAGTGATCTGCAATTTTTAGCAGGACTGTGACATTGCAGCGGACAAATATGGCCCCAAATTACACTTTTTGGGTGCCAGTCATATTATCACATTGATTAGTGCTATAAAAATGCACTGATCAATGTAAAAATTACACTGGCAGGGAAGGGGGTTAACAGTTGGGGGCGATCAAGGGGTTAAATGTGTTCCCTCAGCATGTTCTAACTGTAGGGGGGGTTGGGCTGGCAGGGACATGACAGATCACTGTGAACAGCAGATCTCTGTCATGTCTCCTGTCAGAATGGGGATCTGCCTTGTTTACAAAAGCAGATCCTTATTCTGCCTCTGTATACTGCAATTGCGGGTTGCCAGCGGACATGGAGTCCACCTGACCTGCAGGCAAGCACCCGCAGCGTGCAGCTGGTGCGAGAGCCTGCTATAGCGCCTGTAGCGTAAAGCAATGGCAATTACTGCAGGTGAGCCGACCTGCCATCCTATAATGACGGCAGCTGGTCGGCAAGCGGTTAAGCAATCACATGCAAACTCATGTTAAGTAGGAGTCAGTACACACCTGCCTGAGTTTAGCTGAACTCACACGACTTCAAACCCACGTCAGTCCAACTTTGGGAGCGATTTCAGAGATATCTGTGCCGTTGTCTATTGAAATCACCCCTGAAGTCCACAAAAGTAGTGCAGGAACTACCTTTGGGAATCGGTTCAACGTCACACGGATTCGGATAAAGTGCCTCTGATTAACCCCAAATAAAGTTCAGCTGTTTTAGTATGTCTTTCATGACATTTTCTTATGCCGCGTACACACGAGCGGACTTTTCAACGTCCAAAGTCCGACGGACTGAGTCCGTCAGACTATTCGATCGTGTGTGGGCTGCAACGGACTTTTGACTCGCCAAAGTCCGAAGGACTTTAGAATATGGAACATGCTTCAAATTTTCCCGACGGAACTCCGCCGGACCCGGGTCCCTTCGAAAACTCCGCTCGTGTGTATGCTATTCCGACGGACTAAAACCGACGCTAGGGCAGCTATTGGCTACTGGCTATGAACTTCCGTATTCGAATCCAGTCGTACGTCATCACGTTCGAATCAGTCGGAGTTTAGTGTGATTGTGTGTGGCCAAGTCCGCTCCGCCGAAAAGTCCGTCAGAACTCCGTCGGAACTCCGGCAGAACTCCGACGGAACTCCTTCGGAAGTCTGTCGGACATAAGTCCTCTCGTGTGTACGGGGCTTTAGTCACATCCTACAGCAAAAGCCATGATCCGCAGACAGCGTCCAAAGCATCAGAGGGATCTCATTGTTAAAAGATATCAGTCAGGAGAAAAGCATTAGCTATACCATAGAACACAGTGAAGACAGTCATCAAGTGGAGAACATATGGCACAACAGGGACATTACCAAGAACTGGACATCCCTCCAAAATTAATGAAAAGACGAGAAGAAAACTGGTCAGGGAGGCTGCCAAAAGGCATACAGCAACATTATTAAAGAAGGTGCAGGAATATCTGGCAAGTACTGGCTGTGTGGTACATGTGACAAACTCCCCTATTCTTCAAATGTCTGGGCCATGGGGTAGAGTGGCAAGATGGAAGACTTTTCTTACAAAGAAAAACATCCAAGCCCGGATAAATTTTGCAAAAACACATCTGAAGTCTCCCAAAAAGCATGTGTGAAAATGTGTTATGGTCCGATGACACTAAGGTTGAACTTTTTGGTCATAATTCCAAAATATATGTTTGCCGCAAAAACAACACCGCACTTCATCAAAAGAACACCATACCCACAGTCGAAGCATTGTGGTAGCAGAATCATGCTTTGGGGCAGTTTTTCTTGAGCTGGAACAGGGGTCTTAGTACAGGTAGAGGGAATTATGAACAGTTCCAAATATCAGTCAACATTGGCACAAAACCTTCAGGCTGGGTTCACATCTAATACCTATGCAGCTGACAGCAGGAGTCTGGTGCGTCCCTGTTCTCTGTTTCAGGGACGAATCAGCATACCTCCCAGCCATCCCGGATTCCGTGGGACTGTCCCGATATTTCAAGTCAATCCCAGGATCTTGACTTGACCCTTGGAATCCAGGGCTGGGACAAGTTCTGACAGAGGGATTAATTCAGTGCTTGCATGCTCTCACATACTGCATCCATTAAGCATTCCCGCGTGCTTGCCCTTTCCACCCCCTCCACTTCAATCTTCCGGTCATTGGTTTCTAGGATCGCCAGTGTCCCAGCAACCAATGACGTGCTTTGCAGGCACACACACTAGAAACCTCCATGAAAGCCGTTTCAGGACCTCCCAGCTCCGCCATCAATTCAGGCGCTGCCTCCTGCTCGGTAAGGCAACTTTGAAAAGTACAGTATTTATTCTGTGCTTCCAGCTTGTGTTACCAGTGCTGTGTTAGTCCCTCCAAACCCTCTGCATGCAACATTTGGCCAGCCACACACTTTCAGAAGTTGAGTAAACCCCTGATCCACCACCTGTATTCGGACAGCAGCCACCTCCCTGCAGCTCTCCCAAGCTGCACAGTACACAAGCACACAGCCGCGGCTTGCTGTTTCTCTCCAGCTGTACATCTGACATCACCTCCTGTTTCCCAGCCACACACACATCCTTGTGACTTCTGAACTCCTCTCTCCTGAGCTGCAGTGGAAGGCAAGCTTATGATCCCTCTCTGTCCACCCCAGGCTGCCACTGCTTCTGTCCACACATGCATACAACTGTATTTTCTCTTGCACTCCTCCTGTGATGAGGCTGCATTGATGGGCACTGGTTAGGCTACATTGATGGGCACCGATTAGGCTGCATTGATAGGCACTGAGCTGATGGGCACCGGTGAGGCTGCATTGATCAGGCTGCACTAATGGACACTGGTGAGGCTGCATTGATGGGCACTGGTGAGTATAATACACGCTTCAAATTTGCTTTAAAATGCCTGGTTTCCCATTAAGGTCGGCTCAAACGAAGTATCAGCTCTTTGTTGTCAGTGTGAGCAAAACTATATATAATTGAAACTGGTTTACATTTTTTGTAATGATTGTGCTGAGGTTAATATGTGTCTGTGAGACTCTTGGCACAGCAATCAAAGCATATTTTTTAGTACAAGGAGGACCATGGTTTGTTCAACCGTTTACAAAGACGATAATGCGCTTTAATTCACACCGCAATGCACAGAAAACGCACACTTTTTTGTCCTGCGAATTGAATGTGGTGTAAAAACGCATCTAGTTCGCATAGAACGGGGGCTAAAGGTGTAAAAAGTTCTGAAATTATTTCTCTCTCATTTTATTACATCACAGAAACTTGACATTTAACAGGGTTGTGTAGACTTTTTATATCCACTGTATGCATGAGCACCTTATTTCCTCAAATACGGAGAAGCTGAGCCAGCGAAGAGGACAACAAAGAACAGCACACCTAGGATATTTATAAAGCTCATTTGACTACTGCCACTGGGAGTCCATAGCAGCTGGTGAGTGAACTGGCACACTGAAGGGGGAGCATGAGATGCACTTTATTTTAATCTACAGCAGCTTGGCACTTTCTGCATGATGAATATCTTTATTTCACAATCATGATGATTTACTATTTAACTTTTTTATGAAGATTATGTTGATGTATTTATGCATTATTAATTTTATTGGTAAAAAAATAGGAATTGTTTAGTTTGCACACTAACCAGAAGTTTCGTAGGGGGAATGTTCTCCATTTTGGGTAGCGCTCTACACCAATTCTTTCAGAATATAAAGGCACAGCACTTTATTAGAGCAGCAACCCATTACTAACACATGCTATTTATATGTTACACAGCATAAGCACTGGAATACATACATTTTGGTTTAGTTCCATCTGTGCGTTTTCCACCAATGCATTTTTTTTTGGAAAAGGTTAGGAATTTTTTTTTTCCTCCCTGCAAGTTGCATTTTTGGTTCCATAGACAATGGAAACATCAAAAATGCTGTGCTTGCGGTTTTTATGCATATCTACTGGTTTCTCCTGCATAACAGACACCTCCGAAAAGTGCAAGTGAACAAAACACATCTACCACAACCTGCATAGGTATTAACCAGGCCTAAAGCTGCTTTCACACTGTGGCTGTGGTAAAGCACTGCTCATTTTAGCTGCGCTTTTCCGTAATTTTCAAGGATTATCTACCCTGTATCAATCATGATGTATATATGATGTGACTATCAATCCATACGTGGATATTTATCATGTTACTATGTTATTATTTATAAAAAAAATGATTTTAAATATTGGTGACTGATCCTTTGGCCTCACTTGCCCACCTCATTTAAAGTGACACTAAAGGTTAATTTAAAAAAATGGGGGGGTGGCCTTGCAAGCACGCTCCCAGAGTTAAGCATTTGGCGTAGACCATGTAATGGCAGCCACATCACTGGTGGATATGATTGACAGCAGCAGGAGCAAATGGCTGCGCTTCTACCAATCTATCCAACAAACAGCCGAGGACCCCTTAGCAGAGAGACGGCACGTCCCGTGGGACAAGTTTGAGAGTTCAGGCAAGTAAAATTCGTGGGGGGGGGGAGACTGGTCACTGGCAGGCGTTTTTTTTAAGGTGAAAAAACACAAGCACGAGTCCCAAAAACCCCTCTTTTTCATAACGTCGTTTTAGAGGCGCTTTTTGGCCACTAGCGGGCTCTTTTAACCCCCGCTAGTGGCCGAAAAAAGCTCAAAATGGCCCTGTGTTGCGATGCTTTTGAAAGATGCTGCTTGCAGGCCTTTTTTTCCCCAAGTCCCGCAAGTACACTGCCCCAGTATGAAAGCACTCAGAATTTTACACTAGGGAGGCAGTTTTTCAGGGGTTCTTTACAGGCGATTTAGCATTAAAACTACCTGAGTGTGAAAGGGGTCCAAAAGACGTTTAGCATTTCTGTATGCCAGCACTAGGGTTGTCTGTTTGATTCTCAAACACAATGCTGCCTGCACAAAGTTTGCATTTTCTCCCTGGGTTTCCTCCTATACTCTGAAGACATGCTGGTAGGGTAATTGTCTCCCGTCTAAATTGGTCCCAGTAGGTGTATGTATGAAGGTGAAATAGGGATCTTAGTGTGTATGCTCCTTTTAGTCATGGACTAACGTGAATGTATAAGTGATAGATATATATATATATATATATATATATATATATATACACACACACACACACACACACATACACACGACCTGTAAATTGTCATAGATACCTGTATTCTATAATAAGCCTTGTGCATGAGACCATAGGCTGATGACACAGGCGATTCTAACAACAAATCGCCAAAGGCTGCCTGTGTCTCCCTATGGAATCGCTCCCTTTGTAGACACACAAGATTTTGCTAGCCAGAATAATGCTAATCTTGCTGCCTCAGCCACAGAGAGAAGAAATCTATAGGAATAAAACAGGCAGGCCTATTTGTGATCAGGTTAATTATGGCAAATTGTCACTATTAGAGTTCCCCACATGTCACCTGCCATAGAAAGCATAGGGGGGCACTAATATTCCACCCACAAGCATTTACCCCCCCCCCCCAGCAAAGCTGTTTAAACTGGCTGCCATTCAGCGCCAATTGAGTTGCCAGTGCCCCCCTCCCTATACAGTTCCTCTCAGAAGCTCCTACTCATTATACAGCCACACTTTCCAGTCAGGAGCCGTGTAAAGCAGCCATATGGTATACAGGTCATACGGACTACACTAAAATGATTCCTTATTAAGCCTATCCCTAACGTGGTCCTGACAATACGGCACCATTCCGCTGACCTTGAGGCAGCACAACCTCTATTGTGAAAGAGCCGCACACAAGCCTACAACTCTGCCGGCTTCCTCTTTGTTGTAGTAAAATGGCGCCTCGTGACACCCGAGGAACATCCAGCGCTCTCTCCACACATTTCAAAAATAAACAGCCAACGGCGCCGAGAGGCGGAGCTAGCGCCACAAACCAACGGCTACCTAGAAAAATCAACCGCCGCGGCTAGCAGCCGACGTCACCGCGAACGACGCCCACTGGGCCTCTCTTTTGAACCACGGAAGCCGAGCCCCTCTCCCTCCTTCCTATAGGTCCAAAAGGCAGGTCTGGGCGGAGAAACGGGAAGAGGCGTGCCTGTAGTAAATCACACACTGTCATATTTGTGCACGGCCACGCCCAACTCGGCCGAGGGTGTAGGTGGTCCGCTTTTGGAGTGGGCGTGACTCGCAGAATTTGTAAACTAGCTTCGTCCAATCAGGGAGCCGTAGCGCTGTGCGAGCCAGGATTGGAGGTGGAGAGGAGGGAGACTAGTTGTGCGGAAAGCGGTTGTGAGGCTCCAGTCACTGCGCTTCCTCTCGAGCACTAGCGATCGCCAGAGTCCTCCTCTTCTTCTTCTTCCACCACATCAGTTCCAGGGCGAGGCCTTCACCCCCGACATCATCATCAATCATGCCTAAGAGAAAGGTGAGCCTTGTGTTCAATACGTGTCCGATCTGACGTCCCCCTCCCTCTCCTGTGTGTCGCGGTGTGCTCTCCCCCATTGTCTGCAGGTGGTGCCCACCTTGCTGCACCCCCCGATCATCACTATGTCTGATCGGGCACATCTCCCTAATCATTCGGCTGCTGGATGTAGGGGAGGGGTCCCCGATCCTCCTCCACATCCCCCCCCACCCCCCATCATTGGCCATGTTCAATGACGACTCACGGAAAGAGTAGAGAAGTGTGACGTCCTAGATCCTGGAGCTGCCTAGGCTGGTGTCATGGTGGGATCTAGAGGGCCTCTGCTGGCCCCGGCCCTGCCATCGTCCCCGCATTCCTCTAAACTTCTCAGCCAGTGCCATTCCTCAACCCACAGCGACAACTTGGCCGTCTTCTGAGAACTTTACATGGGCAGAACGATGAGAAAATGGGGCGAGTGTACAATGTGGGGGGGGGGGGGTGGGCACACGACTGCCTCCATATGTCATGGTTAGGACCGATCTTCCTGATGGACACCAGATCTTGTTGTTTGTAGTGCTATCGGTAGGGATGTCTAGGAATATCACTGATGGTGGCCATACCTGGAATGATCTGCTCAAAAAAAATTCTTCAACATCAGATTTATTTATTAGCTAAGATACAAATGATCGAAATGATTCCCAGATCGTAGGAAAGTAGATAATACGATAGGATCGTTAAGTGTGTACGTCAATCTTAGGACCGTATTTCAAATCGGACGTGAAAATCCTATCAGGTTGTAAGCTCCTTGAGGGTAGGGACCGATTTGAATATATATGTAAATCGACGGCTCTATATAAGTACGGTACCTGAAATAATAATATCAAAATAACAATCCTATTCATAAAAACAATAAAAAAGTTAACCTTTAAAAAAAAAATTACAATCCTATATAAATTTGGTCGTAATTGAAGTTCCCATTGAACGAAAACCACAAATAGCTCACACGATTGTGCCATCGATTGTTTAGATTCTCAAAAAACAAAGCATGTTGGATCAGGTACTTTAGATCGCATGTTGCTGCTGGCACGCTAATGATGCCAAATTTGATTCAAAGATCAGCACACATTTGTGTTCGTTTTTCGACTCATCTATGGCCTGCTTTACTTGTCTGATCAAAAAAATTGTTTGATGCACCATACTGTTAGTTTTTTATTTGCTTTCAAAACGATCAAATGTTCCATCCAAACCAATGAGAATGATGTTCAGTTAAATTGATCGGCTTGGCCTGAAATTGATTGAGGACACAGAACGTGTCTTTTTGATCATTAATAGAGCTGATCATATTATCTGAAGAATAGTTTGTTCTGATTGCAGCGTGTGCCACCTCCATTAGATGAACACTTGACCTGTGTAGTTGTGGTTTCTGATCATCAAAATACTTTCAGGGGGAATTCACTAAGGCTGGGGCTGGTTGTGCATCACAACCAGTCAGCTTCTAGCTTTTGTTTTCAAAAGCATAACTGAGGTTGAAGCTAGAAGCTGATTGGTTACAATGTACAGCTCCAGTTTTACTAAATCCCTCCTTTGTATAGACCTAACAAAACACAAAGACCAAAGCAAATTGAGATATGTAAAGAGTGCCATGGGACATAATGTGAAAAAGTGCAGACAAAGCTAAACATACAGGAATTGAGAGTTTCAGTATTTTTCTGCCTAGGACTTTTTTTTTTTTTTTTTATCAATGGAAAGAGTTGAGTTCTCCTCTGTTGTTGTTGTAAGAAGAGTAACCGTTTGGCGCAAAGCTGCTGGCACGTGTGCTTGTAGAGCAGCGAGATGTTCCCTATTGTTGACCCAACTCTTTGAACCCCTGGTGGAAATGTCTGTCAACCTTCTCATTTTTATTTTTTTTCACGTAAATTTTAACTTTTGTATTTTTCAAATTATTTATTTTTATGTAGTTTTTAGGCTTTTAGTTACAGCCAATTATTTTCTATTGTGTAAGGATTTTAAAGCCAAGCCTTAGTGTATTAATGAAAACGCTGGAAGTATTTGGCCTAATTTTCTTTTCCCCTACATATGCGCATGATCAAGAGCTATTTTTGCCTATGCACATATGAACATGTAAAGACTAAAAAACAAACTGATCATAATGGGTCTTATTTGGCTTTTTTAAATTTTTTTTTAGTATTAAGCGATATGTGAATGTAATGTATAATTTACATATTTAGGATGCTTGTCCACAAAGATGTATAAAATGAATGCCCCGCCCTATTAGATTGTAAGCTCTTATGAGCAGAGCTCTCTTGTATTTTATTGTATTGTAACTGCATTGATTCCCTTTTATATTGTAAAGCGCTGCGCTAACTGTTCGCACTCTATAAATCTTGTATAATAATATTAATTTAGCTCATGCAGAGTTTGCTTTTGTCCATTACAAAAGATTTAAGTTAACCACACACGTCACAATCCCCCTTTAGATATACTAACAAGAATTTTATTGCAAAGGCCATTGATCTAAAGTTTTTTTTTTTGTTTGTTTGTTTTGTTTTTCTTTTATATTTTGGGCAGATGTGCATATTTTAAACTGGTATGATGGCCATACACATAACAGGCTAATGGGATGATTATTAACAGAATTGTGAAATCTGAGTCTATGAGTTTTAGAAAAGACATGTACTGCACTGTTATTCATTTTTGGAAAATCAATGAATTTCATTGAAATTATTCTGATCAGGCTGTAGGGAAATTGTGGGAAAGCAGATGGATCAAAATGATAAGTGTATGATGGATCAACTGGTCCTCTGATCATTTATTATATATTTTTTTTTCCTTCTAGGCAGTAAATCGATCAACAGTAAGATTGAATCTAAGGGCTCATGTACACAACAGCTTCTAAACCTGAGTTTAGGAGCTTTTGGCGTTCTTTTTTTTGTTTTTTGCCATAGCTACTCCATAAAAGCCTATGTGTCAATGCACACACATATTTTTTTTTTTTTATTTTTTTTTTATTTTTTACAAGAGCTTAGAAGCTGCTGTGGTTAGGGGAGGTTGAACTTCCCTCTCTTTAACGTGGAAGAATCACATTCAGGATAGGAATGCGCTGGCAGCAAAATTGCAGCGGCGTTATGCGGTTTCCGACGGTCAATGTGTACATGAGCCCTAATATTGCTCTGTTCCAAACTTCTTTCTCTTTTATTTATTTTAGCAAATATTTTATTTTTATGTTTTCGTTAACGGCCTTATACTTCCAGTTAATGGATGCCTACAGCCTCTTAGGTTATATATATCGCACCTCCAAGAGGCTATGCAATTAAAGTGACAATTTTTTCTTTCTGCACATGCGTGGGATCAAATGAGCATCATAAATGGGCCAACTGTATAATGGAGGTAGAGACAGCCAGGTCCCCATTCAAGATGGTGACGTGGGATGTGCATTAAGAACAGAACAAATCAGGATTTGGTGGGCTTGTTAGTGATTACACCCCTTTCACACTGAGGCGGTTTTCACAAAGGTGTTTTAGCGCTAAAAATAGCTCCTGTAAAGCACCTGAAAACTGCCTCTCTTGAAAACCCAAGTGCTTTCGCACTGGGGCAGTGCTCTTGCGGGATCGGGAAAAAAGTCCTGCAAGCAGCATCTTTGGGGCGGTGTATACAGCGCTCCTAAACTGCCCCTGCCCAATGGAATGAATGGGCAGTAATTCCGAAGTGCGGCAACACGGGATAGATGGCGGCCTCCGTGATTTTTCTTTTAAAGTGACACTAAAGTCTCAGGTTTTTTTATTTAAAAATAACAAACATGTTATACTTGCATCCTCTGTGTAGTGGTTTTGCACAGAGCTACCCAGATCCTCCACTTCTCAGGTCCTTCTTCTGTGCTCCTGGCGCCCCCACAGCAAGCAGCTTGCTATGGGGGCACCTGAGCCGCTGCTCTGTGTGTCCATTCAGACACGGAGCCGCTGTTCGAAGATGCTGAGCATGCCCGGAAGTTAGTGTTTTGTAGCAGCACTTTGCAGTAGCAGCTATCATACAGTAAAAGCAGTCTAAGGGGGTTATTTACGAAAGGAAAATCCACTTTGCACTACAAGTGCACTTGGAAGTAAAGTCGCTGTAGATCTGAGGGGGACATGCAAGGAAAATAAAAAACGGCATTTTAGCTTGCACATGATTTGGATGATTAAATCAGCAAAGCTTCCCTTCATTTCAGATCTACCCCTTAGATTTAGAGCGACTGCACTTCCAAGTGCACTTGCAGTGCAAAGTGGATTTTTCTTTCTTAAATAACCCCCTAAGGGTCCATGCACACTGACTTAAAGAATGGGCATATTGTATCCTAATTTAGAGGCAGAAAAAAAAAAACCTTCTAGTTTGCATTTTTGAGAGGAGTTTTCTAGCAAAAATAAAATGTTAAATGGGTTTTATTTTTCTGCCAAAAGAACTGGCTTTTTTTTTAAGCCCAGCATCCATATAGACCCTACACCTTAACGTAAGGTAGAATGTTTGTGTATGATCCAATAGTCTGATGGCTCCATCTACAAGAATTCTGCTTAAGGAGGGTTGAAAAAAGTTGTACTGAAAGCTCCCATTCACATCTCAGTGTTTTGTAGCTTAAAGCTCATGCTTCTAAATTGTTCTTTATCACATTTGAGCATTCAGGCTCCTGTAGCTCAAAGTCTGAAGATCAAAAGGGTACATGAACCACTACTGACGTAGAATGGGGTGGTTTTGACTCCATTGGCTTCACCGGAAGGGAGTCTAAATTGCGTATTTTTATTTTTTTATTTTTTTTAAGCACTCATAAGTCTGTAGTGCCAAAAACCCATAATCCTGCCCAAAATATGTTCTTGTATGGCACTTCACTCTTTTATAAATACTCAAGTGTGCAAAGTTCCATCTGGCATGGTTCCTCATTGAGGAACATTGTAAATCCTAAGCTGACCGATTGATTGCTTCAGTGGTCAGTGTGTTCAAGGCCATCTGTAGGAACTAGATTGTTGGCCAATTGGCAGCTCCATTTTATGGGTACCCATAAGGTGCCCACAGGCTTTAAAGAAAAAAATCCCCAAATAGGCCATTTACATTGAATCAGTGAATGTAAGTTTTTTTTTTTTTTTTTTTTTTTTTTTTTTGTTATAGACCATCCCTACTGCCTGATGGACAAATCTGTTTGGTAAAATAATCCACTGCCCAGGGTTGATTTTCCTAACTGATCGCTATTGTTTTGCCATGTGACAGGGTGTACTATAGTAGTTTTGTTTTTTTGTGTTTAAATCACGCTCTCACCTTGACTAAGCATTTGTACATCGTTTTCCCCTTTTTACAAATTGTAGGGGTAAGGTCAATCGGACCCTCACAAACGTGGGGAAAGGTTTAATTTGCCAATTCACTAAAAAGAAGTTATGATTAAATTGGTTCAGGTATATTCCTTTTTGCTTTTTAAAACAGTCTGTCCAAACAATGGTAGACCGCTCTGGACTTTTCTAGCTACTACATGTGATTGTTCGCTGTATACCATGTTCTTTTCATTGCTTTGTTGACCTGTAACATTTTCAGCATATGCAAAAAGAATAGCTGGCTGCTAGGTTCTTCACTGCAGCGTGAGATTCTTTACTGTTTGCTGACACTTTGGTCTCCAGAGTAAAACTCTCCCATCCCCAAAAATGCTGGACAGTTCAGCCAGTGTGACCTGCTATTTGTTTTATTCCTGCTGTCACTGTAACCCAGACACGTGTATCAGGATTATGTTTTCATAGTAAAATGTGTATAGCCGCTGGTTTGTTGGTTATTTAGAGAATACTTGAATTTTTAGAATTTAACATCTAGCCTGGGTTCAAACTGGAGAAAACCGCATCCAATTGGCATAAGTGTGAACCCAGTCTTAGAAATTAAACTAAACAATTAGGGATTTTTTTTTCTTTACGTGGTCATTCACGTATTCCTCACTTTTTTTTTATTATATATATTTAAAGTGTAACTAAGCTAAAAACAAACCATTTAATATATTGCAGCGTTCCAATGCTTAGATGAGGTGTTCGAACTGGTTTCTTTTTTTTTCAAGGTCCTTCTGCTTTAGGCTGGGTTCACACTGAAATCGGACGCGGTACACGGCAGGAGTCCAGCGCGTCCCTGTTCTCCGTTTCAGGGACAAATATTTGGCTGAATTCAGACCTGAAGCGGAGCCAAAGACGTACAGCACTCCTCTGCAAGCCGACTGGCATTCGCCACGGAGATGTGTGAACCGGCTCCATAGAGAGCCAGTCACAATCTCCTATCATGTGAATTGCCCCGCATTCCAATTTGCACTAGTGTGAACCTAGCCTTAAATTGATTGTAAAGGATCATCTTGCAAAACATGTCAGTATAGATATATATATAT